>NC_092333.1:478161093-478461875 GCF_046630445.1 Rutidosis leptorrhynchoides | reverse complement strand
GGTGCATTTAGTTTCCGTTTTTGAACACACAAATCTTTTAAAAATTTAGCATATGCAGGGATTTGTTTGATTGCATCAATAAGTGGGATATTGATTTTTACTTGTTTAAACGTTTTCCACATATCATCTGTTTTTTATCCCTTTTTCCCATAAGAGAATTGGTTTGGGGCCTCCAAAGCCTCGGGGAATGGAATAGTATTAGTCATATCCATTTCCTCAAACTTTTCAACTTCCGGTTTTTCCACATTTAACCCAACCCCAAAATCCACGGGAACCTCATTAGCATCATTACTCAAATCATTTAAAATGGGAGACTTACCTGGACCATACTTGATTTCTGATTTCTTGGGCATTTTTACCTTATTATCATATGTCTTTCCACTCCTTAAAGTGCCCACCATGTTCACTTCATGTCCTCTTCCTTGGTCCTTATGATTTGGATTTAGAACCGTGTAACTTGGAATTGTACCTGGCTCCCGATTTCCTTTACTTTTCGCTACATTACCAATCTCCTTAGCCAATGCACCAATTGACTTGTTTTTCACTTCCACTATTTTCCGCATTTCAGAGATAAACGCATCCATCTTGGCATCCGAGCTAGATGGCTGATTGGGTGGAGCATTGTTTTGATTTTGGTTTTGATTTTGGCCTTGATTTTGGTTTTGGTTTTGGTTTCGGTTGTTGGGATAAGGATTTTGATAGTTTCTTTGATAGTTGCCTTGGTTTTGAATTTTTTTTTGCGATCTTTGTTGGTTACCTTGGGTAGCATTTAGAGCATTATTATTGCTCCAACTAAAATTAGGATGGTTTCTCCAAACCGGATTATACGTGTTGGAGTATGGATCAAATCTCCGTCCCTGCACTTCATTAACTTGTTCCTCCACTATTTGTTGACTCACCGGTGGAATCCCATTTCTACATCCATATGAAAAGTGAGAAGGATCTCCACAAATCTCACAAACCTCCTGAACCTGCGATACATTACAAGCAAGACCCTGGTTTGGGTTGTTAAATATAAGCATTTTCAAATCATCTAATTATTGCTCTAAGTTCCTAGATGAACCACCCGAGTCGGAAACATGATTCACTCGGGAGGTACTAGGTTGTTTACGATTAACTGAAGCTTGGGTTATCGAACCCTTGCTTAACTGCTCAAAGAAGGTCCATTCGTCCTCACTAGATCGAGTTAAAAATGCCCCACCACTAGCCGCCAAAAGAAATTGCCTATTTTGGGAATCCAAACTATCATAGAAAACTTTAACCAATTCCCACTTTGGTATCTCATGGTGCGGGCATGCTCTAAGTAACTCCTTCAGACGCTCGTACGCTTCATGAAATAATTCACCGGGTATTTGTCTAAAAGATTTTATTTGCGTACGCATGTCTGAAGTTTTACTTATAGGATAAAACTCCTCTAAAAGCCGTTTTTTCATCTCCGCCCAAGTATTAATACTCCGGGCGGGCAAAGAGAGAAACCATCGTTTTGCCTTATCTTTAAGTGAATAAGGAAATAATCGCAGACGTACCTCATCATTGGTGAAACCGTTTACCTGATTAGTAGCACATATTGAAAGGACCCGTCCTAATCCATTCGGACAAAGTCCATATCGATTATAAATGATTCACAATAGTTGATTACATCGCGAGGTTCTTGACCTCTATATGATACCTTTTACAAACATTACATTCGTTTTTGAAAAGACAGTCTTTCATTACATCGAAAATTGACAACAAGCATACCATTTCATAATATATCTTACTATAATTGACTTAATAATAATCTTGATGAACTCAACGACTCGAATGCAACGTCTTTTGAAATATGTCATGAATGACTCCAAGTAATATCTCTAAATGAGCAAATACACAGCGGAAGATTTCTTTCGTACCTGAGAATAAACATGCTTTCAAGTGTCAACCAAAAGGTTAGTGAGTTCATTAGTTTAACATAAATAATCATTTCATAATTTTAATAGATCACAAGATTTCCATTTCTCATAAATATACGTCCCATGCATAGAGACAAAAATATCATTCATATGGATTGAACACCTGGTAACCGACATTCACAATATACATATAAGAATATCCCCATCATTCCGGGATCCTCCTTCGGACATGATATAAATTTCGAAGTACTAAAGTATCCGGTACTTTGGATGGGGCTTGTTGGGCCCGATAGATCTATCTTTAGGATTCGCGTCAATTAGGGTGTCTGTTCCCTAATTCTTAGATTACCAGACTAAATAAAAAGGGGCATATTCGATTTCAATCATTCAACCATATAATGTAGTTTCAATTACTTGTGTCTATTTCGTAAAACATTTATAAAAATTGCGCATGTATTCTCAGCCCAAAAACGTAAAGAGTAAAAAGGGAGCAAAAGAACTCACCTTATGTATTTTGTAGTAAAAATACATATAACGACATTAAACAACTGAACAATGCAGGATTGGCCTTGGATTCACGAACCTATATCATTTGTGTATTTATTAATATTCATAGTTATACTTGAGTACATATATATACATACATATATATATATATATATACATACATATATATATATATATATATATATATATATATGTATTAGTTATATCATTTTTATGTTATATATATATATATATATATATATATATATATATATATATATATATATATATATATATATATATATATATATATATATATATATATATATATTGATGAAAATCAAAGGACCCGTTGGAAGACAAACGCTCTTCGCAACAGATGATTAAATCACAAACGTGAATTAACCTATAAAAAAGTTACGTACGAAGGCTCACGTACACATGAAAACGAGTATAAAACTCAAGCTCTAATTAATTCCAAAAGATAGCTATGTTGAAACGTTTACATGTGGTGTATATATAATAAAATAAACTATAAACTGTAACCGATTAAGAATTCTAATCTATTATGAGTCTACACCTAATTTAAGTGATTAAATAATTTAAATAAATAGATAGATATAGATATATAATAATAATCTAATAATCTTAATAAAATAAACTAGCAATCTTTGTCTCCAAGTAATCCAACGAGTCTTCAGGCTCATTTCACGTTGCGTTCCACATCAGTCTTCCCCACCTGAAAAGAACTCGCCCTCGAGTTCCAACTCAAGTAAAACGATATGCCTGGGTTAAAGACAAACCAATCAATGACAACTCAGAGAATAGTGTAACTCAAATAAAATGATATGCCCGGGTCAAATACAAACACACCAATTACAAATTCATCATTGTCATTCGTAGTAAGTTTGCGACGACCTCTTGTAAAAATCTCATGCACAAAACCCCTTTGACCATTAAACGCTCTTCGCAACAGATGATTAAATCACAAACGTGAATTAACCTATAAAAAAGTTACGTACGAAGGCTCACGTACACATGAAAACGAGTATAAAACTCAAGCTCTAAATAATTCCAAAAGATAGCTATGTTGAAACGTTTACATGTGGTGTATATATAATAAAATAAACTATAAACTGTAACCGATTAAGAATTCTAATCTACTATGAGTCTACACCTAATTTAAGTGATTAAATAATTTAAATTAATAGATAGATATAGATATATAATAATAATCTAATAATCTTAATAAAATAAACTAGCAATCTTTGTCTCCAAGTAATCCAACAAGTCTTCAGGCTCATTTTACGTTGCGTTCCACATCAGTCTTCCCCACCTGAAAAGAACTCGCCCTCGAGTTCCAACTCAAGTAAAACGATATGCCGGGGTTAAAGACAAACCAATCAATGACAACTCAGAGAATAGTGTAACTCAAATAAAATGATATGCCCGGGTCAAATACAAACACACCAATTACAAATTCATCATTGTCATTCCTAGTAAGTTTGCGACGACCTCTTGTAAAAATCTCATGCACAAAACCCCTTTGACCATTCTCCCCTTCTTGAAAAGAACTCGACCTCGAGTTCTCAATGCTAAACACAAGCAAATCTTCTTTATTATTCCTCTTGCTTGCATCCAAGGAGCTATTTATAGAAGCAATTAAAATCTTATTTCCTCCGTTATCTTTGGAAATTGTTACATCGTCACTTTTAGCAACGATACATTCGGAACTCGCGACTACTTTACATATGGCTAAATTCTCCTCTTTTTTACCTTCGTTAACACTAATAACAACTTCATCACTCTCCACCTCCTTGACTTCATCTTGAGCGATAATATTCAATTCATCAACTATATTGCCAACTGAAGTTAGTTGTAGTGGCGACAACTCATCTTCATTGACAAATTGTGATTCGTGTAATTGTTCATGCTCATTAGAAATCGGGTTTAAATCTCCATCTTGTGTTACTGGAGTAGGAACATCCACATTCAATAATTGTTCAACTTTTAGTTCTTCCTCCGAAACTCCTAGAAGCACATCATTTGAAGATGATTCATCATCATCATTTAAATTGTACAATGGTGATGATACTTCCGGCTCATAAGGGATGCGATCCTCGTTGTAAATATCTTGAAATTCATAGTTTGAGTATGAATAATCATCATATAAGCGACGATGATGATGTTTTGGTTGTCGGATTCGTCGGGGTGGTTGTTGTTGGTAGAAGATGGTGTGTTGATAATATGGTGGATGGTATTCTAGGAGTTCATATTGATAGTATTGTTGTAATTCAACCCAAGCATCATAAGTAGCTCTTCGGGCTTCTTCTTCAAGCCATCATCGTTTTGCACGCTCGTTGGATTTATTAACTATATCTAGCGTGTTCTTGAGTTCTTTGAAGGCGATAGCGAGATCGCGACTTTGATTACCCTTATCGTCGGCCATTGAAACAAGAAAAAAAAATGAAAATTTTTTTGCGATGAACAGTGCCAAGTCGTGAACAGTAATTACGACGATGAACAGTAAATCTTACGAGATGAACAGTGTTTCGATGATGAACAGTAACTTTTTTTTTTTTTGAGATAGGATGTCAAAACCCAAACGTGGGAGAGACCCAAGTAATCGAATTAAGATATGTGAGATAAACTATCAAAATCTAAACGTGGGAGAAACCCAACTAATTGGAATTATGATAGATTGGATCGATTGCTCTGATACCAATTGATGAAGATCAAAGGACCCGTTGGAAGACAAACGCTCTTCGCAACAGATGATTAAATCACAAACGTGAATTAACCTATAAAAAAGTTACGTACGAAGGCTCACGTACACATGAAAACGAGTATAAAACTCAAGCTCTAATTAATTCCAAAAGATAGCTATGTTGAAACATTTACATATGGTGTATATATAATAAAATAAACTATAAACTGTAACCGATTAAGAATTCTAATCTACTATGAGTCTACACCTAATTTAAGTGATTAAATAATTTAAATTAATAGATAGATATAGATATATAATAATAATCTAATAATCTTAATAAAATAAACTAGCAATCTTTGTCTCCAAGTAATCCAACGAGTCTTCAGGCTCATTTCACGTTGCGTTCCACATCATATATATATATATATATATATATATATATATATATATATATATATATATATATATATATATATATATATATATATATATATATATATATATATATATATATATATATATATGTATAGGTTTTATATGTTTGTATATATATAAAAATATTAAATTTTGTTATATTTTATGTGTTAAATATATATATTTATGTATGTATTTAAATTGTTTATCAAAATAGTAATTCTTTTATACTAAGTTAATATTAGTAAAAAATAAATAAATAATGATAATATCATTAATAATATACATATGTTAATAATAATCCTATTAGTGAATATAACAATGATATTAATAATGGTACATGTAACATTATTAATTTTACTGTTTATGATATTTATGATATTAATGATTTAATAATAATAATAATAATAATAATAATAATAATAATAATAATAATAATAATAATAATAATAATAATAATAATAATAATAATAATAAGAATACAACTACTAGTAATAAGAATAATAATAATACTAATATTCTTATTTGTATCTATAATCATAATAATACTTAAAATCATAATAATACGTATGTTAGTAATAATAATGGTACTGATAACTATAATACTTGTAGTAATATCAATAATCAATAATGATAATCATAATAATAATAATAATAATACTTGTACAACTATTAATAATAATAATAATACTAATAATACCTAGTGATATTAATTAATAATAACAAAAGTGATAATAATATTACTCTTATTATCTATATTAACTAATTAATAACAATCCTTAATAATAAAGCAATCATAATGACAATAACAACAACAACAAATAATAATAATAATAATAATAATAATAATAATAATAATAATAATAATAATAATAATAATAATAATAATAATAATAATAATAACTACTTCTCAATCAAAAGGCTTCTTAAAAAAAAAAAAAACTGCCATCCACAAGACTCGAACCCATGACCTCTTGCACACCCGCCACAACACTTAACCACTGCACTGTCCGCTGTTTTTCTGTTTATACGCTCAACCCGTTTTTATTTAACTCATTTCTTTTATCCTTCATCTTCTTCACTTCTAAGAATCAACCAGAGATCAAACACCACTAGTAACGAATCAACTTTTTAGTTTTAGGATAAATTAACAAACTTGGAACTAAAATAATAATAAGTTCTTGAATTAAAAAATATATATATATATATATATATATACAGCCATCGCTGCTGTCCGACGAGCAAGAGGGAAAAAAAATTGATTACCATATTGCAATCGTTTTGGACAATTATTTCAACACAAACTACCCTTCAAATGATTCATATAAACTTCCCAATTCATCATTTTAATTTGATTTGTAGCAGAAAACTCGAATTTGAAGGATGAATAATGTTTGACTTTTTTGAAGCAAAACTTTGACTCGAAAATTCGTACTCGATATCAAAAATTGGAATTTGAAACTTCACAGGTAGTTTTAGTATGAGATTCCTATCACTTCTACATTATTACATTTTGTAATTTCTTTCGAATTCTGTTTTTGACTAAAAAGTTGAAGGACAGAGGTTTTGGTTTATTTTTCTTGAGTTTTCTCCTTTAATTCATCCTCAATTGCATATGTATGTACACGAATTTTTGCTTGACTATGATTTGTAACAAACTCTGACATAAACAAAAAATTACAACAGTTTGGATAGCTATGTGAAGCTGCAATCGTACATTTTCCTTGACTTTTATAATTTTTATAATCATTATTAATAAATAAATAAAGATACCATTAATATTAATATTAATTTAATAATTATAAATATATAAATGTATTTACAGCTTTTCTTTTCTTTCTTTTTTTTTAAATTATTAATACTAATAATATTAGTAATAAAAATTTTAAATACAAAAGTAATAATAAAGATGTTAATAGTAATAGTAATAGAATTATTAATAATATTAATAATTAATAATTATATTAGTAATGATAATAGTAGTGATACTAATAACAATTGATATTGTTATTGATTATAGTGTATTATTTTCTAACAATAATAATAATAACATTAATAATATTAATACAAATATTAGTAATAATAGATAATGATATTTATAATAGTAATTATCAAAATAATAATAAAAATAATGATTGTTGATGATAAAGATAATAATACTCTATAATACTACTTCAAGTAATAATTTAGATATAACAAATTATATGTAACTACTTTCAAACCTATATGTTTTATGTCGGAATAATAATATTAATAATACATATATTATTATTAATAATGATGTATATAATAAAAAAATATACCAATTATGTTTATACTTGTAATTAAATTAAATATGTTACTATTATATATTATTATTAATGTCATACTGATAATATATTCTATGATAATATATCTTGAATATTTATGATATATTACATTATATATGTATATATTCATTTGAATAGCAACTTAATTATTTTATGTGCTATTTTAAATATCTAATTCAATTCAAATGATTAGATTGTATTTTATTATCTCAACTTTACATATACTCTTATTTATATTTACATATACATATATATACATATTTATATATACTCTTATATATATTTACATATACATATATATACATATTTACTTACAACATTTGTTCGTGAATCGCCGGGAACAGTCAAAGGGCAACTGAATTCATATTAATAGTTCAAAGGTCAAATGAATGCATGAACACAGTTCAAAGTTTATGAGACTTTAACATTACAACTTTTGCTTATCATGTCGGAAACTTATTAAAATTAAGTTTAAATTTGGTCGGAAATTCCCGGGTCATCACAGTTCCTACCCGTTAAAGAAATTTCGTCCCGAAATTTGAGTGAGGTGGTCATGGCTAACAATAAAAATGTTTTCATGGAAAATATGAGTTGATAAATAGAGTTTTATCATCATTGAGTAATATGGATAAAATGATTCGATTAATCGATGTAAGACCCGAATAATTATCTTACTTACTTGTGTATTATGGTGTTCAAGGGTGTGGGTTTTATTGTATATAAATTAAAATGCAAAAGAAACTGTTTCAGTAGGATCGCGCGCCGCGCGGGTTTGGGGCGCGCCGCGCCATTTGGCGCTGACAGAATCCTTTGTTTAATTGGTTTAAATGAAGGGTATTTGGGTAATTTCACTTGGGGCCGGATTTGTGAGCAATGTTAGCTGGTTTGGATCAGTTTTGTATCCTTTTCACATCCATTCATCACTCTCAAACTATTTTAGAGAGAGAGAGAGAGATTCTAGAGAGAGATTTAGGGTTTTGGTGAAGAAGGAGGCCAAATTGATCAAAAGCTCGAGTTCTAAAGTTGTTCCTTTCGTTCCTAGCTACGTTGTGGTGGTATTGGTAAGCTCAAACTCCGAATTTCATCTATTTGATTTGATATTCAAGTTAGGGTTTGAGTTAGTTTGATGAAAAACCCTTTTAGATGATGAAATGGGTTTAGTGATGCTAGTAATTGGGTTTATTGTTAATTGTTGGTGGATTTTGGGTTGGTGAACTAATTGGCCATGTTTAGGACTTGAAATTGAGTTTAATCACTTAAGTTAGTGATTATGGAAGTATTGAAACCCATTTAAGGTTATTTTGTTGACTAACTTTGACTTTGGGTCAAATTAGGGTTTGGTGGTGATTGTGACCCATTTGGCGATTTAATGAGGTTTATAAACTTAAAATGGATTAAGTTGAAGTATTAAACCGAGTTAAATGTGTTTTGGTGTTAAAACTTGTAAATGGTGAGATTTTGACTTAATGGGTCAAAACTAGGGTTTTAGTGTCAAAATGGGTATGACGCGTGTTTAACACTTGAGTTCGGGTTTAATTGGCGTATTAGGACCATTCTCACTTGTGTTAGTGATTATTGGTTAGTTTTGGGCACGGTTTGTGCTTGGAAGTGCATTTGGGTCGAAATTGCACTAAGTGACGAATTGGGTTGATTTGTAAATCCACTCTAAGTGTATTGTTGTAATTGTGATAATGGAATAGGTACTTTCCATTGGCGAGTTGCGGATTACTTGGAAGCATTCTTCAAGACTTCAAGGTGAGTGATAATATCCTATGTGCATATGTATGTGTAGGATGGGTGCGGGTCGGGTGAAGTGATTCTCGGCTATAGAGCTCACTTCACATATAGATGGATTTGATGGACTTTTGTATGAGTCCAATTGGCACGGTTGTGCGTTTTGGTTGACCATCTTTGGCGAAGTACGCGTTCGCGTGTACATTATCACACGTGGTTGTGATGTGGTTGATATAACCCCAATGGCGAAGGGTATAATTTTGAGAAGTGAATCGCGTGTGTATTCGGATTCACGATGACGCGTGTGGTTTCGGTCATCTTATTGTATTGTGGAAATGAATCTCGTGTAGTTCGGATTCATGGTGACTCGTGTAGTTCGGTCATCTTATTGAGGTAGTAATCTCGTGTGGTTTCGGATTACTAAGGCTCGTGTAGTTCGGCCAACCTCGATGTTGTGAAGATAGTAATCTCGTGTGGTTTCGGATTACTAAGGCTCGTGTAGTTCGGCCAATCTTCATTATAGTATTTGGTTCACGATATTGGGTTAAGGTGTTAACCTTGTTCGTTTATATTGTTATATATATTAATGTATTGTTGTGTTGTAGCTAACCCTCCGGGTGTAGCTATTTGGCGTTGTTTACATCGTCGTTGGTGAACTTATATTGTTGTTGTATCTTTAGCTTATTGCTTAGAGATCGTACGGTATGCTTAGTGTAGTGCCTTATATATGGATGCCTCGGTATGCGGTATTTGTTATTCTGTGGCGTGTCCATTTTATACATATATATGTATGTAGTATATTATCATTCACTAAGCGTTAGCTTACCCTCTCGTTGTTGACTCTTTTTATAGATTGCATGCGGATGGTGGCTCGGGTAAGCGCGAGGATTAGAGGACTTGCATAGTTTGCGTAGAAGGCTTGCTTTTGGATTTATTAGGATTGGGTAGCGTATCCCCAATCGCCATGCTCGGCTTTGTATTGTATTAAAAGTCGTATGGTCGAAAATTGTATTTTGGTACTTAAGGGGTAATTTGGGTCAATGTGGGCCCCGCTTCGTAAAATAAATTTTATTAATGGAACGCGCTAGTTTTCATATATTGAACATGCGGTTAAAAACGTTTTGTCTAAATACGTCGGGAACTAGTCAAACATTTTCGCATTTAAAGACTTTCCGGACAGTCAGGTTTGGCGCGCCGCGCGGCCTATATGGCGCGCCGCGCCAGGTGGCAGTTCAGCAAAAAAAAATTTTGTTGTTGTAATTTTACACGGTTTAATCGCGGGTTGGTTTGGGTTGTTACAAGTGGTATCAGAGCATGGTCTAAGGGATTTAGGTGACTTGAGATAGGTGCCTAGACTTAGACTTGTGTGTGCTTAAATTGTTGCGGGACTTGTAGGATTACGGTTCGGAATGGGTTTGGTTAGTGCCTTGGCTATAGGTTGACTAACGTTTATATTAGTAATGCGGATATTATTAATATGTTGTTGTGTTGTGATAATAATTCTCGCGTGTGTTTGTACCGCGTAGAATTTTGGTTGTGTTTGTGTATATCATCGAGCGAGACGGTCGTTGTACTAACGAGTCGATGCGGCATGTGTGCGTAATAAGAACTTGCAAACCTTATTACGGGTGCAAATCATGTCTAACAAGTGATGTACGATGAGTGTTTAGCAAGATGGGGCTGTGTCGTGCGTACGGTTTTACACGTTCGTGGACTAATCGTTTTGCATTCTTTAGAATGACGACGCGAAACGAGACCGATGCGAATGACGCGGAGTTTAACACTAGGGTTGCGGAGCAAATGGGTGCGTTAGAAGAAAGAATGGAAAGGAGGTATTCCGAACTTCAAAGTAGTGGTGAAATGGAGCGTTATCTTAAGAGCTTCATGAGGACTAAACCCCCGATGTATGACGGAAAGCCGGATCCTTTGGTAAGCACAACTTGGATTTCGGACGTCGAAGGGTGTTTCCGTACTATTGATTGCCCTCCCGAGAGAAAGACGAGACTCGCTATGAGTTTGTTGCGGAGTAGGGCAAGGGATTGGTTGGATGGTAAGATTGATCTTGTCGGTGGCGAGACGTTTATGGCTTTATCGTGGGACGACTTTAAGGAGAAATTCTTCGAGGAGTTCCGGACTTCGGCCGATTTATGCGAATTGCGTAATGAGTTGCGAAATTTGCGACAAGGATCTATGGATTTGAGTACTCTCAAGACGACCTTTATGGCAAAGGCTCGTTTTTGTCCGGAGTATTTGGGGAATGATCGTTTGTTGATGGGAGATTTCTATCGGACCTTGAATGATGACTTGAAAAGTAAAATTAGCCGGGGTCAAGCGAAATCGTTTTCGGAATTATTCGACTTGGCTAGAGGTTTCGAGTCGTATTCACGATCGAAAAAGGGTGAACCTTCAAGTGAGCGAAGGGTCGTTTCTTATGGTGCTCCGAGTAAGAGGGCTAAGGGTCCGAGTGTGAGCACGGGTGGTACGCGAACGGGTATGTCGGATTCTAGTGCGGCTAGATGTTACAATTGTGGCGTGAGGGGTCACAAGTCTTGGGAATGTTCGGTACCAAAGGGTGATGGTATGGTGTGCTTCAATTGCCAAAAAGAAGGACATCGTAAGTCGGAATGTCCCAAGTTAGCGGGGACGGGTGCGGCCAGGAGACGTTAAGGTACGTTTAATTTTGATAAATATGTCTTTTGATTATTTATTAAATGCCGTTTGAGTTTGAGTAGCGTGCCTTTGTTGTGCATGTTATGCTATGGGTGACGTTCCTAATGGAAGTACCCTATGTTGATGATTGATTGACGGGCGAAGGGCGTAAGACTTGGTGCAACCAAGCATTCCTTAGTATTTGGGAAACGTTTCTACCAAGCCACGGAAATGGTTTTGGTGTTTGGTTGTTAAGCGCGTGTTCGATTTGATGTTGAAGTGACGAATCATGAGGTTCGTCGGTTGGTTGGAACCCTTGAGATAGAGTGTTTTAAATCTCGATGTGTGTTGGTAATGGAGTCTTTATGACGCGACATTAGGTGCCTCTTTTATACCTACTAGCGTGGTGTTCGACTCCGATTGAGTTGCGGTACACTTTTCGTACAAAGTGTTTAAGGGTTGGTTAAAATCCTTCGTGTGCTCAAGGTTGGAGCAAGATGTGGTAATGGGTCGTGTGAGCCCAATTGTTGGTAAAGTCTACCTGTGGTAGCATTGTGCGGTTGTACGAGTTGTGGATATGGAACGTGGTTCTAAGTGGGGGAGTTACACTCCCGCACGAGGAAGTTTTAGTGTAAGATTTCGGATGATGCTATTGGTAGATCCGGAAAATGTTGTCGAGACCTGGTTTGGTCGATTTGTGGTAGAGTACAATTTCGGATAAATTGTACTTATGGTTTGGATTTGAATCATCACCGAGGTGGTAACGTGGTAAATCTCGTTGAGAGATAATGGACGTGTTTGGCGAGCAAGGTGAAATCCTCCGGTTAAGGGAGGTGTGTGTCGGGTTCTCTTGTGGAGAATTATTGTTTGGTACCTATGTTTGGTATAGGTGGTTCTTGCTCGATTATGGTATGGTTGTTTGATGAAGCATGATCTTTAGGGTCCGCTGACTTCATCATGGGAATACGTGATTGGTGGAGCATGACTTTCGGGGTCCGCTGACTTCATCATGAGCGTGGTGTTATATCGGTGAAGCATGATCTTCGGGTCCGCTGACTTCATTCGGTGTTGTGATTGGTGGAGCATGACCTTCAGGGTCCGCTGACTTCATCAAGGGAGTAGTGTTATGTCGGTATGGTGTAACACTATCAGGAAATGCGAGTACCGGTGGGAAATGCGAGTACCATTCCTATGTTGAGATTGTGAATCGCGTGTGGTTTTGGATTCACGATGACGCGTGTGGTTTCGGTCATCTTAACTAAATGAATCTCGTGTAGTTCGGATTCATGGTGACTCGTGTAGTTCGGTCATCTTATTGAGGTAGTAATCTTGTGTGGTTTCGGATTACTAAGGCTCGTGTAGTTCAGCCAACCTCGATGTTGTGGAAGTGAATCTCGTGTAGTTCGGATTCACAAATGACTCGTGTGGTTTCGGTCATTGTATTGAGGAGTGAGTCTCGTGTAGTTCGGATTCACAATTGACTCGTGTAGTTCGGTCATTCCTTCGGGATAGTGACTCTCGTGTAGTTCGGATTCACTATGGCGCGTGTAGTTCGGCCATTCCCGATTGTTGTTGTGGTGAAGGTAGTGAGTCGCGTGTAGTTCGGATTCACTAGGGCGCGTGTGTTTTCGGCCAGCCTTCGTGTCGTGTGATCTATTGGTTGTTTGATACACCAATGGTAGGGTCGTAAGGACCATGTTGCGGGAACTATCGGTCGTTTTATACGTCAATGGTGGGGTTGTGAGGACCATGTTGTGGGATTAGTGAGGCGATAGCCGTGTTTCGCTCACATGTTTGTTACGGGTGTGACGATAGTTGATTTCGTACACCTTGGGTTTTGCGTTTCCATAGTCATTTTAGGCGTTATCGGTTCTAGCCGTTGGATTATGATGTTACGGTGGTTGCGTATTGGTCGTATGGCGCACTACAAAGGATGTTTAGTGATTGGTGTAATCCGTAAGGTTTCGTTTGGTTCGGTCTTCATCGTTTCGGATTGTTAACTTTAGGATTTAAACTTGGTTGCTTTTAGCATTGTACTTGGTAATGTTACGCTAGAGGGTTGATATCTCGGTTCGAGATTGGTTGAGTTTCCCGATGTGAGGGATTGAGCATGGTTTTAGTGCTCGGATTATGATTTGTTAAATCGCGTGTGACGATTTTGGTTGATAGAGGTGATTCATTGGGAAGAGTTGCCTAGGAAAGTCGGATTGGGACGTATGTTTGAGGACCGTGGAGTGTGGTCCGTTTGGTTAAGTGACGAGGATCACGAGGACGTGATCGAGTTTAAGTGGGGAAGAGTTGTAAGACCCGAATAATTATCTTACTTACTTGTGTATTATGGTGTTCAAGGGTGTGGGTTTTATTGTATATAAATTAAAATGCAAAAGAAACTATTTCAGTAGGATCGCGCGCCGCGCGGGTTTGGGGCGCGCCGCGCCATTTGGCGCTGACAGAATCCTTTGTTTTAATTGGTTTAAATGAAGGGTATTTGGGTAATTTCACTTGGGGCCGGATTTGTGAGCCATGTTAGCTGGTTTGGATCAGTTTTGGATCCTTTTCACATCCATTCATCACTCTCAAACTATTTTAGAGAGAGAGAGAGATTTAGGGTTTTGGTGAAGAAGGAGGCCAAATTGATCAAAAGCTCGAGTTCTAAAGTTGTTCCTTTCGTTCCTAGCTACGTTGTGGTGGTATTGGTAAGCTCAAACTCTGAATTTCATCTATTTGATTTGATATTCAAGTTAGGGTTTGAGTTAGTTTGATGAAAAACCCTTTTAGATGATGAAATGGGTTTAGTGATGCTAGTAATTGGGTTTATTGTTAATTGTTGGTGGATTTTGGGTTGGTGAACTAATTGGCCATGTTTAGGACTTGAAATTGAGTTTAATCACTTAAGTTAGTGATTATGGAAGTATTGAAACCCATTTAAGGTTATTTTGTTGACTAACTTTGACTTTGGGTCAAATTAGGGTTTGGTGGTGATTGTGACCCATTTGGGGATTTAATGAGGTTTATAAACTTAAAATGGATTAAGTTGAAGTATTAAACCGAGTTAAATGTGTTTTGGTGTTAAAACTTGTAAATGGTGAGATTTTGACTTAATGGGTCAAAACTAGGGTTTTAGTGTCAAAATGGGTATGACGCGTGTTTAACACTTGAGTTCGGGTTTAATTGGCGTATTAGGACCATTCTCACTTGTGTTAGTGATTATTGGTTAGTTTTGGGCACGGTTTGTGCTTGGAAGTGCATTTGGGTCGAAATTGCACTAAGTGACGAATTGGGTTGATTTGTAAATCCACTCTAAGTGTATTGTTGTAATTGTGATAATGGAATAGGTACTTTCCATTGGCGAGTTGCGGATTACTTGGAAGCATTCTTCAAGACTTCAAGGTGAGTGATAATATCCTATGTGCATATGTATGTATAGGATGGGTGCGGGTCGGGTGAAGTGATTCTCGGCTATAGAGCTCACTTCACATATAGATGGATTTGATGGACTTTTGTATGAGTCCAATTGGCACGGTTGTGCGTTTTGGTTGACCATCTTTGGCGAAGTACGCGTTCGCGTGTACATTATCACACGTGGTTGTGATGTGGTTGATATAACCCCAATGGCGAAGGGTATAATTTTGAGAAGTGAATCGCGTGTGTATTCGAATTCACGATGATGCGTGTGGTTTCGGTCATCTTATTGTATTGTGGAAATGAATCTCGTGTAGTTCGGATTCATGGTGACTCGTGTAGTTCGGTCATCTTATTGAGGTAGTAATCTCGTGTGGTTTCGGATTACTAAGGCTCGTGTAGTTCGGCCAACCTCGATGTTGTGAAGATAGTAATCTCGTGTGGTTTCGGATTACTAAGGCTCGTGTAGTTCGGCCAATCTTCATTGTGGTATTTGGTTCACGGTATTGGGTTAAGGTGTTAACCTTGTTCGTTTATATTGTTATATATATTAATGTATTGTTGTGTTGTAGCTAACCCTCCGGGTGTAGCTATTTGGCGTTGTTCACATCGTCATTGGTGAACTTATATTGTTGTTGTATCTTTAGCTCGTTGCTTAGAGATCGTACGGTATGCTTAGTGTAGTGCCTTATATATGGATGCCTCGGTATGTGGTATTTGTTATTCTGTGGCGTGTCCATTTTATACATATATGTATGTAGTATATTATCATTCACTAAGCGTTAGCTTACCCTCTCGTTGTTGACTCTTTTTATAGATTGCATGCGGATGGTGGCTCGGGTAAGCGCGAGGATTAGAGGACTTACATAGTTTGCGTAGAAGGCTTGCTTTTGGATTTATTAGGATTGGGTAGCGTATCCCCAATCGCCATGCTCGGCTTTGTTTTGTATTAAAAGTCGTATGGTCGAAAATTGTATTTTGGTACTTAAGGGGTAATTTGGGTCAATGTGGGCCCCGCTTCGTAAACTAAATTTTATTAATGGAACGCGCTAGTTTTCATATATTGAACATGCGGTTAAAAGCGTTTTGTCTAAATACGTCGGGAACTAGTCAAACATTTTCGCATTTAAAGACTTTCCGGACAGTCAGGTTTGGCGCGCCGCGCCAGGTGGCAGTTCAGCAAATTTTTTTTTTGTTGTTGTAATTTTACACGGTTTAATCGCGGGTTGGTTTGGGTTGTTACAATCGAAGCGTATGAATGAAGCTATCACAAGAGATCGAGATGAAGAAATGAAGATTTTTCATAACTTTTGACATAGTCGCGGTTGAATTCTGGAATTTAAGGGATTTAAAGAAAATCTTCGAAATCTATAAGATTTGAGTATTCAGTGAATAAGGAAATTAAGATCTCTTATAATTAAATGCAGTGATCTGCCTCGATTACTCTGTCTGATATTTCCATTATAAATTAAACTCTTCCGTTCCATTATTCTCACCATTCATATACTTTCTTTCTTATTTCATTCATCTAAAAGTTTTTGAAAATGCTTAATCCAGTTCTGATCCTTATCCTCATTCTTACTATCGCAACAATCATTCTCCTTTTCCAACTCCCACCAGAGGAATCTGCCTTCTTCTACTTCGCCCTTGGGATTATAATGTTTTTAATTCTCCCGTGTCTTTATGTTGCGTTAAACATTGATATACACGGTTTGTAATTTATGTGTTGTTATCGGGCTTTATATTCTCCCTTATATTTCAAAGCTCTATGCTTTTGTTTTCTCTTCCCGACCTCAAGTCAAGCGAATAATAGTCCATAATTTGTAGATATAGAGTTTCGAATGATTAAAATGTTCTAAGCAGGAAGGAACGTGATAGCACGGTTTGATTTTTCAAATTATCAGAATCACTGAGAATAGAACTAGAATATATTTTCTTGATATGTCTGAAGGTGAAGTAGAATGAACGAGTCATGTAACATGGCGCATGATGACGTTATGATCTGTGAATCATCACGTTCTATTAGAAACTCAGCATGACTTACTATAATATAATCATGTTGATCAAGTGTCATTATATTATACTAACTCATGCATCAGTTCCCAACATTACTTCAATAACATTCATATTTTAAGCTCGAAAGTTTACAAAATATAGAAACTAACAGTTTCTATATAATGTAACACTGATAGCATGAAGAGATTAATGATTTCAGATAAGAATAGTTATAAAAATATCTTCAGAAATATGGAGGATATTTATAATGAAAGATACGATCATATCTTGGAATTTCTAATATCGAAGGATGATAAAGAAAATTTGTCTGCAAAAGTTTAGAGTTAGAAGCAAGATATTCACTAAAGACTTTAGCAGACATTGAATCATTTGGATTCTTTGAAGTCAAACTTATTCTTTGTGATTTGTCCACGGCTTTCTTCATAGTTTCACATAATCTGATTTTCGGTACTAAATTTTCTCTTGAATGTTTTCAATATAATGATACACAGGAAGCACGAAGAGGTATATAATTTCGGACTAGAATATTTTTGAAAATATCCTCAGAAATATCGAAGATATTGATGATGATATTTTGGAATTTCTAAGTTCGATGGTTGATGGAGAAAGATTTTCTGCAAGATTTTAACATGACTTCGGAGCAAGATAATCTCTAAAGATTTCATCGGATTCAGAATTACCTGGATTCTTTGAATATAGGGTTTGGTCCTTGTATTTGTCCTTGGTCCCCTTCATGGGTAGCTCAATCTATTTTTCAATACCCAATTTTCTATCGAGCATTCCTAACACTCCTTTCTTTATCATCAAACTTTTGGTCGTTTAGACCATCTACCATTTTTCTGTTTCCTCTGCATTTAATGCTATGATATCTGAATCATCGGTTATTAATCCGAGGTGGTTTCAGGAAAATTGTGTTTTTAGATGATTAAACGCTGATGGTAATATGGTGGAATATGAAAGGTTCCCTGGTAACAATAAAAGAGCACGCGTATATATCCCGTTATAATAAGGTTGTTTCGTACAAAAAGTCGAAGTTGTCTTGCTGGAGCTGTGACAAAACTGGCTATCTCGAACATCAGATGCAAAGTTATTTTTGGTAATAATAACGCTAAAGGAATTAGCACAGCTACGTGTTAAACGTTTACTCAAGTTCCGAGTGTTTTCAGGTGCATAATTATACGCAACAATCTTTCTTTCTGTAGATGAAGTGTGGTTGGTTCATCCTCTCGATTGAGGTATTTTCAAGAATCATGAAAAGTTTGAACGCAGATTGTAATTGTCAAGATACAAATGAGGTTTAAGATGAAATCAAGTGGCAACTTGAAGAATTGTTTAGTTTCATATGTTATAATCAATATTTTAATTCATTTTAATTGTCCAATGTTATTAGTCCACAATCGATAGTCCACAGTCGATAGTCCAATAATTCATATATAGTTTAATATATAATATTCGAATTATTAAAACGTATCGTGACCCGTATTCGTCTCAGACTAGATCATTACTGCATATAGAGTGTCTATGGTGATTCCAAATAATATATATAGATGTGTCGATATGATATGTCAAAACCTTGTATACGTGTCCTGATATTTAAAGTACGTAAAAATAAATAACAGAAATTAAATGACGATAAATAAAATTGAGAGAATGTAAATTGCGATAAATAAAATGTAATCAGTTAGCTAGGAATAATTATCTAGGAACAGTTAGCGTGGATTCTTAACAAAATTACTCATAGTTAATTTGTTTGTTTCTAACAAATTTTATTTTGTCAAATGTTTTCTTCATTATGCCACTTGTTGGATTCTGATAAATCAAAATCCAAATATGAAATTGGATGAATATGGTCATTCTGTGGTGAACGGATTTGTATATCGGTGGATGTAAGTAGGATAGTATATGACTGTTGAAACAGATTCAAAGAACGTACAATGTAACTTATTAATGTGAAATCTAAATATTCTTCGGGTATTACCTACCCGTTAAAATATTTTCACCATTAACAGTTTGTACAAGAGAATTTTTAATTACAAACTTTATGAAAACATATATACATATATATTTTCTTCAGATGTATTCATGGATTTAATGAGTTAATATGATATTGAACTCATTTGCTTTTCGGTTGGAACTAGAATAAATAATCTCTAAAACTTTAGAGATTACATATTCGCCATGTCGAACGAAGATAAATGAGGTAGAACGATACGTAGAACGAAGATCGTACTCAAAGTACAGATGATGATATTGAAACATGGATTGTTGATAGTACTGGTGCTGTTATTGATTGTACTGTTGGTGCCGGTGATGTTGCTGAAGCTGGTACATTTTGTACCATATTCTCCGAATTGATTATTCGAGCGCGAAGTTCGTTGACTCATTACTCCAGGACGATTGTCGGTCGGAACGAGCGGATGAATAAGGTTCAAAATTGTGGATAGAATATAATATTGTCGAGTTACCCTAGAAATGAGACTGAAAATGGTGTCTCGAACAGGTTCGCCGGTAAACGCTTCAGGTTCATTGTCAAGAGGTGAATTCGGTTGGTGGAAGGGATTGTCTTCTTCTCGTCTCCATTAATTAAGTCGACTACGAGCTCATCATATGAATTGAGGATGGTTAGTTGGTTGATTCATTCTGGTGACGCTGCTTTCGGAGCTTAGATGAACGTCCACGTTGGAATAGCTGTCGGAATAACTATCGGAATAGCTATCGGAATTTGAGGGACTCGAACTGGTTGAAGGATTCATCCCATACAATCAGATGAAGAATTTTTGATAAGAAATAGATTATAGGATGTAGATTAATACCTTGCAATACATAGTTTACATATGCATATATAATACTAAAATCCCATAAGTTACGGAGGAATCTACGGAAGCTGTCAGGCAAAGTCTACTGTAACAGATATGCTAAGATATGAATTAGCAGATACGCTAAGATACGAATTTTGTCTATACACTATTCATGCAATCAATGCAGTAAGATGTGTCTAGACTAAGAATGATAAGCAGATGATTTCCGACTAGAAATAATAAGCAAAACTTTTGACATGCAGACACGGTCGAAGTCCAGACTCAATAAGGCATCCTAACGACTATCAGTTAGATACACTAATGCAAGACCTGGTTCACCAAGACCACCGCTCTGATACCAACTGAAAGGACCCGTCCTAATCCATCCGGACAAAGTCCATATCGATTATAAACGATTCACAACAGTTGATTACATCGCGAGGTTCTTGACCTCCATATGATACCTTTTACAAACATTGCATTCGTTTTTGAAAAGACAGTCTTTCATTACATCGAAAATTGACAACATGCATACCATTTCGTAATATATCTTACTATAATTGACTTAATAATAATCTTGATGAACTCAACGACTCGAATGCAACGTCTTTTGAAATATGTCATGAATGACTCCAAGTAATATCTCTAAGATGAGCAAATACACAGCGGAAGATTTCTTTCGTACCTGAGAATAAACATGCTTTCAAGTGTCAACCAAAAGGTTGGTGAGTTCATTAGTTTAACATAAATAATCATTTCATAATTTTAATAGACCACAAGATTTCCATTTCTCATAAATATACGTCCCATGCATAGAGACAAAAATATCATTCATATGGATTGAACACCTGGTAACCGACATTCACAATATACATATAAGAATATCCCCATCATTCCGGGATCCTCCTTCGGACATGATATAAATTTCGAAGTACTAAAGCATCCGGTACTTTGGATGGGGCTTGTTGGGCCCGATAGATCTATCTTTAAGATTCGCGTCAATTAGGGTGTCTGTTCCCTAATTCTTAGATTACCAGACTAAATAAAAAGGGGCATATTCGATTTCGATCATTCAACCATATAATGTAGTTTCAATTACTTGTGTCTATTTCGTAAAATATTTATAAAAATTGCGCATATATTCTCAGCCCAAAAACGTAAAGAGTAAAAAGGGAGCAAAAGAACTCACCTTATGTATTTTGTAGTAAAAATACATATAACGACATTAAACAACTGAACAATGTAGGATTGGCCTTGGATTCACGAACCTATATCATTTGTGTATTTATTAATATTCATAGTTATATATATATATATATATATATATATATATAATATATATATATATATATATATATATATATATATATATATATATATATATATATAAATGTATTAGTTATATCATTTTTATGTTAATAATATATATACATACATATATATATATATATATATATATATATATATGTATGTATGTATAGGTTTTATATGTTTGTATATATATAAAAATATTAAATTTTGTTATATTTTATGTGTTAAATATATATATTTATGTATGTATTTAAATTGTTTATCAAAATAGTAATTCTTTTATACTAAGTTAATATTAGTAAAAAAAAATAAATAATGATAATATCATTAATAATATACATATGTTAATAATAATCCTATTAGTGAATATAACAATGATATTAATAATGGTACATGTAACAGTATTAATTTTACTGTTTATGGTAGTTATGATATTAATGATTTAATAATAATAATAATAATAATAATAATAATAATAATAATAATAATAATAATAATAATAATAATAATAATAATAATAATAATAATAATAATAATAATACAACTACTAGTAATAAGAATAATAATAATACTAATATTCTTATTTGTATCTATAATCATAATAATACTTAAAATCATAATAATACGTATGTTAGTAATAATAATGGTACTGATAACTATAATACTTGTAGTAATATCAATAATCAATAATGATAATCATAATAATAATAATAATAATACTTGTACAACTATTAATAATAATAATAATACTAATAGTACCTAGTGATATTAATTAATAATAACAAAAGTGATAATAATATTACTCTTATTATCTATATTAACTAATTAATAACAATCCTTAATAATAAAGCAATCATAATGACAATAACAACAACAACAAATAATAATAATAATAATAATAATAATAATAATAATAATAATAATAATAATAATAATAATAATAATAATAATAATAATAATAAAAATAATAACTACCTCTCAATGAAAAGGCTTCTTAAAAAAAAACTGCCATCCACAAGACTCGAACCCATGACCTCTTGCACACCCGCCACAACACTTAACCACTGCACTGTCCGCTGTTTTTCTGTTTATACACTCAACCCGTTTTTATTTAACTCATTTCTTTTATCCTTCATCTTCTTCACTTCTAAGAATCAACCAGAAATCAAACACCACTAGTAACGAATCAACTTTTTAGTTTTAGGATAAATTAACAAACTTGGAACTAAAATAATAATAAGTTCTTGAATTAAAATATATATATATATATATATATATATATATATATATATATATATATATATATATATATATATATATATATATATATATATATATATATATATATATATATATATATATATACAGCCATCGCTGCTGTCCGACGAGCAAGAGGGAAAAAAAATTGATTACCATATTGCAATCGTTTTGGACAATTATTTCAACACAAACTACCCTTCAAATGATTCATATAAACTTCCCAATTCATCATTTTAATTTGATTTGTAGCAGAAAACTCGAATTTGAAGGATGAATAATGTTTGACTTTTTTGAAGCAAAACTTTGACTCGAAAATTCGTACTCGATATCAAAAATTGGAATTTGAAACTTCACAGGTAGTTTTAGTATGAGATTCCTATCACTTCTACATTATTACATTTTGTAATTTCTTTCGAATTCGGTTTTTGACTAAAAAGTTGAAGGACAGAGGTTTTGGTTTATTTTTCTTGAGTTTTCTCCTTTAATTCATCCTCAATTGCATATGTATGTACACGAATTTTTGCTTGACTATGATTTGTAACAAACTCCGACATAAACAAAAAATTACAATAGTTTGGATAGCTATGTGAAGCTGCAATCGTACATTTTCCTTGACTTTTATAATTTTTATAATCATTATTAATTAATAAATAAAGATACCATTAATATTAATATTAATTTAATAATTATAAATATATAAATGTATTTACAGCTTTTCTTTTCTTTTTTTTTTAAATTATTAATACTAATAATATTAGTAATAAAAGTTTTAAATACAAAAGTAATAATAAAGATGTTAATAGTAATAGTAATAGAATTATTAATAATATTAATAATTAATAATTATATTAGTAATGATAATAGTAGTGATACTAATAACAATTGATATTGTTATTGATTATAGTGTATTATTTTCTAACAATAATAATAATAACATTAATAATATTAATACAAATATTAGTAATAATAGATAATGATATTTATAATAGTAATTATCAAAATAATAATAAAAATAATGATTGTTGATGATAAAGATAATAATACTCTATAATACTACTTCAAGTAATAATTTAGATATAACAAATTATATGTAACTACTTTCAAACCTATATGTTTTATGTCGGAATAATAATATTAATAATACATATATTATTATTAATAATGATGTATATAATAAAAAAAATATACCAATTATGTTTATACTTGTAATTAAATTAAATATGTTACTATTATATATTATTATTAATGTCATACTGATAATATATTCTATGATAATATATCTTGAATATTTATGATATATTACATTATATATGTATATATTCATTTGAATAGCAACTTAATTATTTTATGTGTTATTTTAAATATCTAATTCAATTCAAATGATTAGATTGTATTTTATTATCCAAACTTTACATATACACTTATTTATATTTACATATACATATATATACATATTTATATATACTCTTATATATATTTACATATACATATATATACATATTTACTTACAACATTTGTTCGTGAATCGCCGGGAACAGTCAAAGGGCAACTGAATTCATATTAATAGTTCAAAGGTCAAATGAATGCATGAACACAGTTCAAAGTTTATGAGACTTTAACATTACAACTTTTGCTTATCATGTCGGAAACTTATTAAAATTAAGTTTAAATTTGGTCGGAAATTCCCGGGTCATCACACATATCTCATTAAATTCAGTAATGTGTTCATATGGTTCCTCATTAGCCATACCTCGGTAGGTTGGCAAGATCGAAATGAGTTGAGGTCGGACCTCAAATCGTCGTGTGTTTCCCCCTGCTCGTGCGGAAAAAAAAATGGGTGAATGATCCTCATAATCACCCGATTGGTAGTAGGTGTCTACCCCTCTTTGTCGTTCAAACATCTCGTTTCGTTGATAAAAACTTCCTCTTCAGTATCGGAATCTGATTTAGGAGAGTTTGGTGGAACAATCAAATGTGACTCTAACTGTGGTTGAGTGGAAGCTGAAGCCACTGTCGAGCCCTTTAAGATTCTTGTAGCTTTTCGATTAGCTTTTGCGGATTTCTCAATTTCCGGGTCTAAAGGCTTAAGATTTTGATCACCCGAACTCCGAGTTTGCATACATTAACCTGCACTTCAACAAAAACAAGAATACCGAGCGTAAAAACTGACAAAAACAAAATAAGCAAAAAAACTATTTTTGTTTTTTTTTATTGGTTTTATAAATTTTATGGTTTTTTCTAATTTAACACGAAAGCAATAAAATAAGAGCTTGCAATTCAAGCGCACACTTCCCCGGCAGCGGCGCCAAAATTTGATCGGTGTCGAAGGGCCGGTCAAAAATAGCCTAATTACTCTACTTTAGATAGGGTAAGCAGGATTCGTTCCACGGGAAGTTATGGTTAACTAGCAAGCAATTTCAAGGTTGGTTTGGTTGTTTAACTAAAAGCTACTAAGATTTATCAACTAATATTAAAACTTAAAACTTAAACTAAAGTGCAATTGAGAGTGTTGAGATGTAAACAATGAGAGTAAAGCCTTTATCCTTTCACAATTCCAATCTAACATGTATTCATTCAAACAAGTGTTATGTTTACCAAATGTTGATCAAATCTCATAGACAAAACTTCTTAAATTCGTTACTTCTATTATCTCGGGATTAAACTATGTAACCTAGACACTGTGTCTTTATCCCTAATCTAATTAACACTAAGTTGGATCAAGAACACACTATTAAATCACAATAATTTAACTTGTAATAACAAAATATAGAACTTGCATTAATCAACAATTGATTTGGTTCACAATATCATAATCCATAAGTATTAAAACATCACAAACCACATAATCTTGAATGAAATCATACATATTTTAATTGTTCATGGAAAGGATAAAGTTAAGAAGACTAGCCAAGCATGTTGGTGATGATGATCATGGAGATTCTTGAAGATTGCATGATATATATATATATATATATATATATATATATATATATATATATATATATATATATATATATATATATATATATATATGGGTTGAATTTCCATATTTAATATTATCTATACAATAATAGAAGGGTATAATTGGCACATTGATGATTTTTTAATTATGATTATTTTGAGTAAGGGACAACTTTATGGGACAAACATATATAGTAAGATGGAAATTTAGTTTGGAACAGAGAGAATAAAATAATAATAAATCATCCTAAGATAATCTCATTGTTAGTGTCCTACTACCTCATAAGGGGTTTGAGATTCAAAAGTAATCAACCAAAACTTGAAGTAGCCATGAACAGAAAAGGGTGTTTTTCGGTTTGGTTTTTGGTATCCTTTGATTATTCATGTTGGTTTGTTCGGTTTTGAAGTTTTGGAGCAAAACTCAAAATTAAATTTAAACTCGGATTGATTTTGATTAAAATTGAAAATAAAATCATCATAATCTAACTAAAATAATCATAATTAATAACAACTTTGGTTTGAAATCAATATAAAAAACATATTAGACTTGTTAAACGAACCGAAACCTAATCAAATATCGAATTCAAATCCCGCTCGACATCCGGTTCAATTTCTAGATTATTCTATTTGAATCCGAAAATGAACACCCTTAGAAAAAAGGGTGAGAACGGTCACAAAATAACCTAATTAGATTATGTGCATTTGAATACAAATACTTGACTATCTCACGTAATCTAAACAGTGAAAAAACTTTAACTGTTTACCCATTTAAAAAAATGGTAAAACAATAGTAAAACGTGTGAAGTTAGATACAAATTGGAACTTGATACTATAAGCCTATTATCTACAACACACATTTTTGAATAACATCTTCTTTTTTTTTTGACAAAATGTGATAGGTACCCAAAGGCCTTGAAAGCAATGGATTAAACATTTACTTGGCGAAAACAAGTCCTCCAAATGTGTTACAAGCATATGCAAAACAATTTCAAATAGACTTCATGAACTTTTTGCAAATGCGTTATGAGGAAATAGTTCGTGGTGGATGCATGGTTTTAACATTTATTAGTCGAAGTATTGTCGATGCAACTAGGGACGATTGTTGCAGTATCATGGAGCTACTAGCACAATCGCTTATAGACATGGCTAAAATGGTATCGTTCGTGATCCTTTAGTTATTTCAGTTAGTTTAAATACATAATATTTAATTATATATGCTAATAGCAAATTAATACCACAGGGGCTAGTTCAAGAATCATATATTCACTCGTTCAATATGCCAATTTATTTTCCATTTAAGGATGAAGTTAAGAATATTGTTCAAAATGAGGGATCGTTTTCTCTTGATAAATTAGCTACTTTTCAAGTCAACTGGGACCCACTCGATGCAGATTACGCAAATGCGAATGATTTTAATGAATCCCATGGCGAAAATGCAGCAAAAGTGGTGAGAGCTGTTGTAGAACCGTTGTTGAGTTCTCATTTTGGAGAGTTCATAATTGAAGAGCTATTTAAGATGTATGAGAAGCATGTAGTTGATCATCTAGCTAACCAAAAAACACGATACTGTAACTTAGTCATTTCATTGACTAAAAATTGAGCTCTGGATAGTGTAACTTAGTAATTTCATATTTATCTAAACTCTTTTGAGTCAGTCAGACGTATGATCCGTTAAGGGTTCATATTTCTATATTTGTTTTCAGAGTGTTGCTTTTTAAGCTTAAAATTTATGCTTAAATATGTCCATTTATTTCAATATTTGACAAATGATTTTCACTTTATTACTAAATACCATACCAAATACGTAGTATATCATTTGGTAAAGTCGATGAACACTATTTATTTTGGGTGATTGTGTCATTTCATTTTTTTTTTTTTTTTCGTTATTGATAAACGCTGATTCAGAGGATACATTATTTTGCGCTAAATTAAACAAGAAACAATGGTAGCTCTGTGTTTGATTGTTGTTAGAGTGCTTACAACAGTGACATACTTCCTTCCCAAGACCAGCTGTCACATCAGTGCCACATTAATACTTTTATTAAACACTACCAACAATGACATACTTCCTCAACTCAATATATTTTAATTTAAACTTTAAAATTATATTTTCATTAAATTTAAATTTAAACTAAAATAAAAATAAAAGTACATTAAATTAAAAAATACACTAAAAAATAAAATTACATTAAATTTGAAAATTACATTAAATTTGAAAATTACACTAAAATATAAACAAACTATTTTTCGTCTTCGTCTTGATCTTCTTGTTCTTCGACTTGATCTTCTTTATCTTCGTTATCGGAAATGTGTGAAGGTCCCACTTCATCTTGATTGTTTGGATTTGTTGTCGGATTATGTCGAATACGATAATTAAGTGGAAGACTCCACACGTGTTTTACGAGCATATCTCGTAGTAGTCGATGAATTGATGAGGATCAAGAATGTGTTGGAAGACAAACGCTCTTCGCAACAAGATAATTAAAACACAAACGTGTTGTAATTCACAAAAATATATACGCATACTCTTACGTTAATTAATGTAAACGTAATATTCAAACTCAGAAGCTTTTATTAATTCAATCGTTCACGTCCTCTTCCATATTACCTATTTAGGCTCTATATAATGATAATGATAGAAATCATAAGATGACTAGGCTGTTGGAACATACATGTTCACAATACTTGCTTTTGTTACCAAGTGTTGTAACTATGCTACATACTATAAACATAAATAATATATAACACACACTTGGGGCAATTTTCTTATGATATTACTTGCTTGAAAATTTGCAAATTACAAATGAAAAAAAAAAAAAAAAAAAAAAAACTCCTATTTATAATACTACTACTACAATAAATGAAAACCACGTAACCATGTAATACTAAATATTCAGCAACCTACTAATCTTGATGAACTCGACATGCATACCATTTCATAATATATCCAACTATAATTGACTTATTAATAATCTTGATGAACTCGACGACTCGAATGCAACGTCTTTTGAAATATGTCATGAATGACTCCAAGTAATATCCCTAAAATGAGCAAATGCACAGCGAAAGATTTCTTTCATACCTGAGAATAAACATGCTTTCAAGTGTCAACCAAAAGGTTGGTGAGTTCATTAGTTTATCATAATCGATCATTTTCATTATTTTAATAGACCACAAGATTTCATTTTTCATAAACATCATTCTCATATCAGGCATTTCGCAAACTGCATAGAGATAAAAATCATTCATATGGATTGAACACCTGATAATCGACATTAACAAGATGCATATAGAATATCCCCATCATTCCAGGACACCCATCGGATATGATAAATTTCGAAGTACTAAAGCATTCCAAATTCCAGAATGGGGCTTATTGGGCCCGATAGATCTATCTTTAGGATTCGCGTCAATTAGGGGTGCACTAATTCTCAAAATTAGTGATGTTCCCTAATTCTTAGATTACCAGGCTAAAAAGGGCATATTTGGCTTCGATCCATTCAACCATATAATGTAGTTTCGATTACTTGTGTCTATTTCGTAAAACATTTAAAAAGCGCATGTATTCTCAGTCCCAAAAATATATATTGCAAAAGCATTTAAAAAGGGAGCAAATGAAACTCACAATACTGTATTTTGTAGTAAAAATACATATGACGATATTGAACAATGCAGGGTTGGCCTCGAATTCACGAACCTATATCAGGTATATATATTAATACATATAATTGTAATCGAACAATTTATATATTATTATTAATGGTTATTTTAGTAAATTATATGTTTCGTTTAATAATTTAAATTAAATATATTTATCTTATATACTTTGAATAAATAATTAGTATTTATAAAAATATTAATATAGTTATGTTATATAGTTATGTTATATGTATTAAATAAGTTTTTATATAACTAATATTTATTTGGTAAAATAATAATAAAAAGTTGTATCTTTATATAATAATAATAATAATGATAAAAATAATGTTAATAATGATAATAATAATAATAAATATAATAATAATAATAATGCTATGTTTAACAAAAATGAAATTTTGTATAAAATGATAATTTTACTAATAATGATAACTTTAATAAAAATGATAGTTTCTAATAAAAATGATAATTTTAGTGATAATACTAATAGTAATTTAAATGATAATTTTATTTAATCATGACTTAATTGTATTTATATTCATCTTTACTCATAACGTACTTATAACTATACTCTTAGGTAGTAATTACCTTAACTATATTCATGATCACAACCCTAATCGTTTTTATCTTAACATTCGTAATCTTAATTATATTAGTTTTAATGTTATTAATAATATAATAACTATGATATCAAGATTAATAATAATAATAATATTAGTAGTAGTAATAATAATAATAATAATAATAATAATAATAATAATAATAATAATAATAATAATAATAATAATAAAGAGTAATAAGTAAACTACCTCAAGGAAGTAGTCCTAAAAAAATGCCCAAGTCCGGGTTTGAACCCGCGACGTCCCGCTAACCCAATAATACCACAAACTACTCCTCTATTTTGTATTTTCTGATAATAACCACACTTAAATTTGTTTAACCTATTAACTGTTCCTTCTTCTTCTTCTTCTTCTTCTTCTTCTTCTTCTTCTTCTTCTTCTTCTTCTTCTTCTTTTTCATAAAAAAAATGCTACAACTCAGGCTCAAACCCGAGACCTCTCGGTTAAACATAAACGCTCCAAACCACTCCTCCATCTATTTCTTTCTGAATTTTTATAAACCTTAAATGGTTTTAACCCTTATATCCCTGCTTCTTCTTCATAGAAACTAATCGATATCATTATCTTATTACGATCACATCATAATCATACGATTATGATCATCTTAATACATATATTATCTAACTTAAATCTTTTTAACCTCATCATCATAATCATCTCATATTCATTTTATCTTTATCTTCGCGTATCATTATTTTCAACATATCATCGTCACTTCATATTATCATTATTATCATTTCCTCACTTACATGACATTATCATCATCCTGTAATATTTATTCACGTGTTGTTTTCTGAGTAGAAACTAGAGAAGAGAAACCAACTCTTGCAACTTCGTGACCCAACATGAAATGCAAATCACAGCCCAAAAATCCCTCACAAGCCCAATAGGAAGTAGAATAAGCCCAAAAAAAACAAATCAGGCAAATAGAATAAAAGAAAGCTGTCAGTCAGTTATACCCAACTAGATCCCATCGAACACTTTATACCTCAGTCTTTGTTGCCTCATTATCGAATAACATTAAATAGTTAAATTCACTGAATCATCATCCTCATTCAAAGTAATAATACCATCATCTTTATCTTTATCAACATCGTTTCAACAGAAATCGTGAGTAGTAGTTGCAGCAGATCCTTGGTTCAATTTAAACTATAACAAATCGATGGGGAAAAACAGGAATGGAAGTTGCAGCAGTTTAGTAGCAATGAATAGAAGTTTGTAGGTTGGTATCATTTGATTCAAACTGAAAGGATATGATAGAAACAAAGATAATAAGTAGCGTAACAGTAACAACGATAGTATAGAGTAGTAGGTATAGGGTTATTCAATATTCGATTATCAAGAAGAAAGAGGATGACGTTTGAGTGTTATCGTCCAAGAGAGAAATAAAAGGAGAGGGAGAGAGAGGAGTGAGATAGGGTGGCGAAGAAGATGTCTATGGTGGGTTATGCTGGTCGTGGAGTTGAGACAGAAGACGAAAACGCAGCAATGGTGCAGCTGCAACTGCAGTTAACATGGTGATGGTGTTGGATGAGTATATTTAGCAAAGTGAAAGGGAGGTAAAGAGAGAGAGATAGAGAGAGAGAGTGGTGATGAATGGTGGTTGTGGCGGGTGGCAGTGGACAACCGGAACAGTAGCAGAGGTGGCCGGAGATGGTGGCCGGGAGTGGTGTATACGGTGGTTGTTCACGAAGAAGAAAACAGAATGGAGAAGAAATGATATGTGATTATATCTATATCTATATACTTATGAATATGTATGTATATAGAGAAAGAGTTAAAACAAAAAGTTCCTACTTGCAATTTTAAAAGCAGTTATTTACTCAACCCGTGAACTTAAATTGTATGATTCCTACCGAAACTATTTCTCGGAATACTATCGTGTCCATTGCTAAACAGTTAATGTCTAAAAGTCTTCCTAAAAATTCTAAAATTTTAAATTAAGTCCATTTATTTATTCTGGTCATTACCTGTTTGAAACCTGATCAAAAATGTTTGTCCATTATTTGTTTTTAATTCCAAGTACTATATACGGAGTACTAAAATTTAAACTACAAAGGTAAAAATATTTTCGTCAAACCTATAATCTTCGTAATCGATTTACAGTTCAGCTTTTATTTTCAATATTCATAAATTTGTTTTAGATCTATATGAACAATAACGAATTGTCAACCGAGTATTACAATTAATTAATAAATATATTCAATAAACTTTTATATCTACATATGGATTCAATTTAATAATACATTTTATTTATATCATATATTATTTTATTTTACAAGATTTATTCTAATAATTAAATAATATAATATTTCAATTTACATTTCAAATTAATATATATTTATTTTTAAATATATATATATGTATCTATTTACAAATAGTTGTTCGTGAATCGTCGAGAACAGTCGAAGGGTAATTGAATATATGAAATAGTTTAAAATTTTTGAGACTTAACATTACAAACTTTGCTTATAGTGTCGGAAACATTCAAAGATTAAGTTTAAATTTGATCGGAAATTTCCGGGTCGTCACAATTACTATTATTATTATTATTATTATTATTATTATTATTATTATTATTATTATTATTATTATTATTATTATCATCATCATATTTTTTAAAATTCAATCACCCCTTTATAATAGTTAACTTTATAGCTTTATAAACTTACCACAAACTTTTCACATTTTATAATTTAACCATAAAACTCTCATTCATTATAAATACCACATAATTTTTTATAATGTAACCATAAAACCTCTTATTCATTATAAATCGACCACATAATTTTTACTATCTAACAACTATTCATTATTATTATTATTATTATTATTATTATTATTATTATTATTATTATTATTATTATTATTATTATTATTATTATTATTATTATTATTATTATTATTATTATTATTAAATCACATAATTGTCACTTTATTATTGTTTAACTTTTTTTTCTTATTACAAATTAACCACGTAACTCATTTTCTAATAACTATTTTATTGTTATTATATATATATATATATATATATATATATATATATATATATATATATATATATATATATATATATATATATATATATATTATATAAATAGTTTTTCCGATTTTATTAAATAGTTTGTACCAATTGTTGATGTACGTCTCACTTTATTGATTGAATATTTGGGTCTTTTCTCTTGACAAGATGAAAACTAAAACAAAAAATGATGAATAATTACTTTCACGCTTATTACAAATCAATCACATAACTATTTTAAGTCCTTTCCCGACAAAACGAAAAATAAACAAAAAAGATGATAAATAGTTACTTTTTCAATAATTATCTATGTAATTAATGTTAATCAAGGGTGAAGAACCGGTGCAAAGCTCGGCCGTCCAACTAGTATTATCTAAATAATACTCAGTATCTAAATAGTAATAATAATAATAATAATAATAATAATAATAATAATAATAATAATAATAATAATAATAACAACAACAACTAAGAATCTTCTTTGTTGCTTCCATGCCAAACCGATCTTGACTTCTCAACCCGGGTCGAAGTCATATTTTTCTACCGCATCAGTCTTTTCCACCAAAAAACAACTCGTCCTCGAGTTCCAACTCCATTAAGACGATACGCCCGGACCAAAGACAAACAAAACAATAACAAATTAACCATTGTCATCCCAAATAAGTTTAATAAGTTTGTGACGACTTCTTGCGAAATTTTTATGCTGTGAAACACTTTGATCCTTCTCAACATCAACATTAAAGCCTTTAGCAACGATACATTCAGAACTCGCGGCTACTTTACATATGGATAAATTCTCTTTTTCTAAAGCAAAGTCCAACAAGTTTGAATCTTGTGTTACAGGCTCGTTACCTTCTTCAACACTAACATTCATATTACTCAACACCTCTTTGATATTAATTTCTTTTTCTGGATTCGAGGACATATTTTCTACCTCCACCTGACTCTCTCTTCTTTAGCTATTTTATCACGATTATCCAGATGATCTGATTCGGATTTCTTCATCCTCGAGATTAAACTTTTCATTGTATCAAAGAACTCTTCCGTATCGAGATTCTCATTAACAGGTTGACTATGCCGGTAGAGTTGTGGTTGATAGCAGGGTTGATGGCAGGTTGATAGTAGGGTTATGATTCGACCCAAGGTTGTATACCATAAGGAGCTCTTCGGTTTTCTCCTTCAATCCATCATTGTTTTGCACTCTCATTGGATTTGTTAACTATATCTAGAGTGTTCTTGAGTCATTTGCGGGCGATAGCGAGATCATGATTTTGATTACCCTTATCGTCAGCCATTGAAAGAAGATTTTTTTACTTTTTCAGATGAACAGTGATTCCTGGCGGATGAATAGTGATTCCTGACGGATGAACAGTGATTTTCTGATTGCCGATGAACTATACAATGAACAGTGAATTTGGATTTTTTTTTGGGATAGAATATCAAAACGGGAGAGATCAACTAATCGGAATTAAGATATATGGGATAAACTATCAAAATCTAAACTTGGGAGAGACCTAACTAATCGGAATAATGATAGGATGGATCGATTTACCTAGTACCAATTGATGAGGATCAAGAATATGTTGGAAGACAAACACTATTCGCAACAAGATAATTAAAAAACAAACGTATTGTAAATCACAAAATACATACATATACTCTTACGTTAATTAATGTAAAACGTAATAACCATACTCAAAAGCTTTTATTAAAGTGACTAACCTGAGTAAATAATTAGCCCGGTTCAATCAGCTTTCATTGTTGGGCGTCAGATTCTTGATGACCGCTTATGCTTAGTGAAATTTTACCGTGGTATAAAAACAGATTCAAGAAGATGCTCCTATTCAAAGTTGATTTCGAAAAGCCTACAATTCAGTAAATTGGGAGTATATTTTATTTATGCTTTCATCCCTCGGTTTTGGTGATACATGGTGTTCTTGGGTTAAAGGATGTCTTTTTTCAGCCAAGACTTCGGTTTTAATTAATGGAAGCCCGACTCAAGAATTTACGTTAAAAAGAGGTTTGAGACAGGGGGACCCGTTAAGTCCTTTCTTATTCATTATTGTTATGGAAGGACTTCATCTCGCTTTCCACCGCACTATGGAAATTGGTTTTATTCGTGGGATTAAAGTTGGTATGGATAATATTCACTTATCTCATTTTATTTATGCAGATGATGTTATTATATTCTCTGATTGGAGTGCTCTTGAATTGAATCGAATTCTTTTAATTTTGGAAGTTTTTTTATCGTGTGTTCGGATTAAAACTAAACGTTACTAATTCTCATGTTTTTGGTATTGGTGTGGTGGATAACGATGTTGTTTCTCTTGCTAATGTTGCGGGGGCTCGGGTAGGAACTTTTCCTGCTACTTATCTTGGTATTCCGATTGGGTCTAGCATGAATTGAATCCCTAATTAGGATACATTATGTGACAAGTTACGTTCTAAGCTTTCGACGTGGAAGGCAAGTCTCATTTCCTCGGGAGGTAGATTGACATTGATTAAATCTGTTATGGGAAGTCTTGGGATCTATTTTTTTCCCCTTTTTAAATGCCCCGAGACGTTCATCAAACATCTTGAATCGATTCGGGCTAGATTTGTTTGGGGTGGTAACACTTCAGTTAAAAAATTATCATGGGTTAAGTGGGATAAAATTCTTGCTCCGTTAGATAAAGGTGGGCTTAATGTCGGGAGCCTTAAAGCTTTTAATTTAGCTCATCTTTGTAAGTGGAGATGGAGAATATTATAAAACCGAATGACATCTGTGTGAAAGTAATTAAATCCATTCATGGAAATATTTTTGAGAAGAATTAGTTTTCTAGCAATAGCATTTGGAATAACATTGTCGCATGTTGTCACAAATGTTATATAGAGAATTTACTTCCGGCAGATATGTTTAAAATGGTGGTTGGTAATGGTACGCTAATTCTTTTTTGGCACGATTTATAGAATGGTAATTCTCCACTTTCGTCTCACTTTAATAGAATTTACCACTTGGATTCTGACCCAAATGGAACCATAGCTAGCAAAATGGTCAATGGCAATTGGGCTTTTATGTGGAAATGGGATCCTACGGTTGACCGAACTATGCAACAGTTATCTGCCATGCTTGATTGCCTGGGCCAGCCGGCTTTTGGTGAATGAATTGATACGTGGTCATGTAGGCTGAACAAAGATGGTATCCTCACAGTGAAAGACGCTAGGAAACATTTTGATCGACATTGTCTTCCTTCGTCCCAAGTTGATACGGTTTGGTTTAAATTTATCCCGCGAAAAGTTAACATCTTTTTATGGCGTTTTCGGTTAGATTCTATTCCTACTCGTTGGAACCTATCCGCGAAAGGAATTGATATTGACTCTATAGTTTGTCCCGTTTGCAACAATGGCGTTAAACTCGCGAGCATTTGTTTTTTGATTGTAATATTTCTCAAGATGTTTGACATAAAATTCAGGTTTGGGTCAATTGCGGTATGCATGTTTTATCTTCATGGGATTCGTTTGTGGTTTGGCTTGAAGGTACTCGATTATCGGTCACGTGAAAGAATCGGATTATTGCGGTTACGGTTACTACTTTATGGGTTCTATGGCGTTTCAGGAACGGTGTTGTCTTCCATGAGTCATTTTGTTCTAAAAGTAGTTTATTTGATGTAATTAGGCTTTTTTCATTTCGTTGGATTAAAAATAGAGGCCATTTAGTTTCTAATTGGAACTTATGGTTATCTATTCCTTTGTAATCATCCCTTAGCGCCTTGCTAGGGATCGTTTTATTTATATAAATCATTCTTTGATCGTAAAAAAAAAAGATGTCCTCTTCCATATTACATATTTAGGCTACATGTAATGATAGAAATCATAGATAACTAGGAGTCCTATTATAACAACCCTCATATTTCCATACCTGAATTGACTAATTTGACTATAGGGTTGTTATCCATACGTAATATATAATTAAATTTGACATTGATCAAATATTTATTTTTAGTCGACACTTTTTGTTAACTAAAGTTTACACTAATTGTATAAAATAACTTTAGTTAATATTAATATTAATGTGTATTATATTTAAAACTATATGAAACATAATTATTAATTAAATGATAAGTTATTTTAATCATTGTATATATATTTTTAGCTTATAAAAAAAAGGAATTTTTTTTATAAATTAAATAATGAGCCCATGAATTTTGACTAAATATTTTCAAAAACAAAAACTTATTAAAAACATTTTTAACATGTTTTTATTTTTTGTCAAAATTGGCACCTTTATTTTATTTATATTTTTTCTTTTCATCAACCATTTTTTTCCTATAAATACCCACTTCCATTTCATAAAAACTTGTATCTAATCTTTGGAAAAACTCTCTCACAAACTTGAGAAAGTACTTGAGGTATTTTCTATATTTTTTTATCGAATTGCTTTTATTTTTTTTGTATATTCTTTAAAAATTCGAATTTAATATATATAAATTACTTTTACATGTAATAATTAGTATTATAAGTATTATGATGTATAAAAGTAATTTTGATAATTTATGGAATATTATTTATAATTAAATATGAATTATGTAGTATTTAAACATAAAAAAATATAAAATTCGTAATAAAATATTAAACAGTAATAAAAATAATTATATTTTTTTTTGAGATTATTATACTTTTATAAACAAGCAAAAATTATAAAAATTAAATAAATAGGACGATTAGTATTTAAAAAGAATTTACTTTTGCATTATTCTAAACCGAGAGAAATAATAAAGAAAATACAAAATAAATACAAACGTGTATTAAAATATTTTTATAAAATTTTTATATGATTAGTAGCATCACTAGATTCTAAAAAAAATATAAAAATTATTTTTAAATTATTTTTCCTATTTATTTAATTATAGGTCGATTACAATGGTTAAATAATTAGAAAACATTAAATAAATAATATTTTGATATAAAATTTGATTTAATAATTTTTATAACATTTTTACATATTATAGAACCTGTAAAAAATATAAAATTATTTATTTAGGTCGATTTAATATTTATTACCTAATTAAATTTGATTAATATAAACCGAGTATATATAAAAAGAAAAGTGGGAAATAAATACAAAAACTTGATAAAATTATTTTTATAAAATATCCTACTGAATTGTATAATTAACTAAGTTTATAAAAATTATAAAAATAATATTTAATGAATTAATATTCGAATTAACATATATTAGTATGATTTTTGATTAACATAAGTATATTACATATACTAAATTAATATTATTATTATAACTTACGGTTAATAACGAAGTATACTATATAATAAAGTATAATGCTTATAATGTAAGTTAATAACAATACATTATTAATAAACACTTATTTTATAACTATACTAATTTAATAATAATAACTTATAGTATATAATATAAGATAATCAAATTGTTAATACATTAATAAATATAATATAACATATATAATAATATATAAACCTAAAGTGAAGGTTAATCAAAGATAATGTACAATTCATGTGAACTTCATCGCTACTCACGGTCGTAAGTGAATGATGTCTAGGTTGCCATTTATGGGTAAGCTTGTGGATCTCGAATATCATGACTTAGATTCTGGTCAAGAGTCCTGGGCCCCCGGTTACATCTGGTCATTCCTGACTTATTTGATAGCAACAAAGTTTGAGTAAAGTTATACAACGTCTTGCTAAAGATTAACCCGAACTTTCTAAAATTGGAAAATTACTATAAGTGGAAACTTTCCATAAATAGTAACCTTCCAAAAATGGAAATTCTTTAGTGAACCATTACTATCAATATAGTATTATATACTACTGTCTGTTAGGCAATGTCTGATCATACATTCTATCTCTAGGTTGAGATCTCGGTCACGTCCTTCCGTTCAATTCTTTCATGGAATACTCTTTTGTTCTACTAAGGTGAACTTCATAGCCCCACTTTTTACTGTTTCATAATTGTTTTATAACTTTTGGGGTGAGACACATGCTTGCTTTATAACTGTTTTACGCTTAGACACGAGTACTAAATTGTTAACTATGCTGTCATGCTTTGATTCATGCTAAATCCTTACCGTAATATCATTAATTGCTACGTTTAAATGCAAACTTAATTATTGTGAATAGGCCTATTGAGAGTAACGTCTCTAACCATTCGACCGTTGGTCTTTGGTTACATAATAATGATTCCACGACACTGACAGTACAAGGTGTCATAGGGTAAACTTGTTTAGTAGCGATATTACAAAATGCAGCAACACTTTTAGATTGATATTTCTATATCAATCAACTTTAAACTAAATCTTGTGGTCTAAAACTTTGGATATTATTTATAAACCTGTGAATTTCACTCAACCTTTTTGGTTGATACTTTAAGCATGTTTTGTCTCAGGTGATGATTGAGCTAGCTGTTTACAACTTTGTGATGATAGATTTGATGCTTGCATGGAGTCCACATCGCATATTATATTTTAGTTCATAAACATTTATTTTACGTTTTAATAATAATGTAAACATGTATTACTGCTTCCGCTGTTTTATTAAAAAAGGTTTTATTTAAAAAGTCTCATATAGAGTCGTTCTCATTTATACAACTGTGTTATGATATGATTGGTCACAATTACCCTTGGTCCATTTTGGAGGGTGTGACAGATTGGTTTCAGAGCAGTGCTGTTGTAGAGAACCAGGATTGCATTTTAAGTGTGCCTTATACAATTAGGTACCTTAGCAATGTAGGACTACAACTTTCCTTGACTATAGTGCCTTTAATTGTTGCCTTTAATTGTTAAATGCTACACTATACTTTAGAAACTTTACTTATCTTAGAATGCCAAGTCAATTTAAGAACTCTGTTCACTTTTCTAAGTACTATTCAATTACGCCACCGCGTTTAAATGCGACACTACAATTTCTGAAATTCTTGATATTCCTAAGTCATCTATCATGGTTTGTGTATTACATATGTATTACATGAAATATTATCCATGAATTTTGAAACTCCTATATTTTTTACTATTCATACTCAAACGTATATAACTCCCTGTTATATCACGTACCTATATGCCTTATGCCTTTATGCATCAGTTTGCGAACCAGAAAATGTTATTGAGTTATCGAGAATCTCAAAGACATTATAATGTCATCACTATTCATATTCATTACTTTCTTTGCTTTCTTGTTGTTTTGATCATTGAATTTTCCTGACGGATGACGTCTACGAAACTATAGAATAGAAAGCGTTTGGATTACTAATTTAAAGGATCCTATAGCTCAAGCCCCTGGACCTGAATAGGACATTATGAATTGAAAATATTTAATCAAAAGATTATCAAATTACATACTTATCATCTAGACACGTCATACTACCATTATTAGAGTATAGACACATCATATCTTATTATATCTTATCGTATCTATCCCAATAATCTTTGTCTAACACTTTTCCTAAATTTCCTCCGTAAATTATGGAAATCTTTTTGCTACATATACATATTTAAGGAGATGAATATATCATCCAGTATTCAACACTAATCTCATATCAAACCCTAATTCAAATCACATAATATGGATTTCTCAACCGATTCCTCGAGCTCCAATGGCAGCGTAACCGGAACAAACGAACCAATCAGCCATCATCTATTTTGGATGAATTGGGGATGGGTTCGTAGTAAACTTAATCAATGGAGACAAGAAGAAGGTAATCCCTTCCACCAACCGAATTCACCTCTTGGTGAAGAACCTGAAGCACTTACCGGCGAACCCGTTCGGAACACTATTTTCACCCTCATTTCCAGGATATCCAGTCATGAATATATAATATCTAAAATTCTAGATCTTATTCATCCACTTGTCCGAACCGCCAATCATCCCGGAATAATAGAAGAAGTCAACGAGCTTCGCGCTCGAGTGGTGGCTCTGGAGAATATGGTGCGAAACCTACGAACACCAGCAGCAGCACCATCAGCATCACCACCAACAGCATCAGTTTCACCAACAACAACATCCGCATCCCACGCCTCAACATCACACTCAGTACCTCGAACATCAACATCATACGCCCGATAGATACCAAGGAATATTAGTAATAATGAGTTAAGATGTATTGACTCATTCTTCCTGAAGAACTATATATGTATACTTTATATATATGGATTGGAACAATAATAAATCTTTTCGTACTAAGCTATTACGTGTGAATCTTAACTAGTATGTACTACTTGGTTAATTCATATCACAATATGCTATGATATATATCCTTTGTTAACGACTTAACAATCGTTAATCACTGCTTCAACACAATAAACTCCGTTTCATAATAAACCAAGTGTATTACTCAAATATAAGATTGATTGTATACTTCCATTTTTGATATACTCGAAACTTTTTAGAAAAACATTATTCGTGTCTTGTGAATTTCACAAGGATTACACGAGCACCAACATCATACACCAAGGTATATCTATAACAATGAACGATGAACTATTGAATCATAACTTCATTAGCGAAATATTTCGCGACAATTATGAAATCTCTAAGATTTTGGAGATTATTTACTCTCGTTTCAACAGCAAATTAAATGAGTTTAATATTATATTACTCATTAAACCTATCTGAAGAATACATATATGAACGTATATCTTCATAAAGATTGTAATTCTTTTGTACAAACTGTTAATTGTGAAAATATTTTAACGGGTAGGTAATACCTGAGAAATATTTAGATTTCACATTAATATGTTACACCGTACATTCTACAAATTCTGATTCAATAATCAGTAACTATACATCCACAAGATATATGTATCTGTTCACTAAAAAGAACAACCATCTTCATACAAATTCAATTTGTATCACTATACAAAAGAACTCAAAAATCGGATTTATTAATGTTAATTGATTAATTGATAAAACTTAAAACTAGGAATGTATAAAGAAATTATGATTATTGTATATTGTATATACTACATACTACATTAAAATTTCTGACATTATTATTACTAATCAATAAAATAAATATCTGTAAAAAGGGGAGTGTGAAATTCTTTTATGGTAAAAAATTCATTTATTTCAATTATTTTGCAAGAACAAGAAGAAAACAAAGAAAACAGAGGATCTGTTGAATTTCAAGTAGTAAGTTTCACCAACAAGATACGGAGGCTTACTTCACATTTGGAATTGCACAAAAAAGACTATTTATCTCAAAGAGGTCTGCGGAAAATTCTCGGAAAACGTCAACGGCTGCTGGCTTATTTGTCAAAAAAAATAGAGCACGTTATAAAGAATTAATGGGGCAGTTGGATATTCAAGAGAGAAAAACTCGTTAATTTGAAGAGTTAGTTTGAATTATTGGCTTAAAGTTTGGTGAACTTCTTTTCTCTTTCAGCAATTCATGGAAGAATGAATCAGGAAAAACCTATGACTGTACCAGCTACAAGAAAAGACCTCATGATAGTCAATATGGGACCTCACCACCCATCAATGCATGGTGTTCTTCGACTCATTGTTACTTTAGATGGTGAAGATGTTATTGACTGTGAACCAATATTGGGTTATTTACACAGAGGTATGGAAAAAATTGCGGAAAATCGAACAATTATACAATATTTTCCTTATGTAACACGTTGGGATTATTTAGCTACTATATTCACAGAAGCAATAACTGTAAATGTGCCAGAGCAATTAGGCAATATTCAAGTCCCTAAAAGGGCCAGTTATATCAGAGTCATTATGTTGGAGTTAAGTCGTATAGCTTCGCATTTGATATGGCTTGGCCCTTTTATGGCAGATATTGGGGCACAGACGTCTTTCTTCTATATTTTTCGAGAAAGAGAATTGATATATGACCTATTCGAAGCTGCCACCGGTATGCGAATGATGCATAATTTTTTTCGTATCGGCGGAGTCGCTGCTGATTTACCTCATGGCTGGATAGACAAATGTTTGGATTTTTGCGATTATTTTTTAACAGGAATTGCTGAATATCAAAAGCTTATTACAAGGAATCCCATTTTTTTAGAACGAGTTGAAGGAGTAGGCATTATTGGTGGAGAGGAGGCAATAAATTGGAGTTTGTCGGGACCAATGCTACGAGCTTCCGGAATACAATAGGATCTTCGTAAAGTTGATCATTATGAGTGTTACGACGAATTTGATTGGGAAGTCCAATGGCAAAAAGATGGGGATTCATTAGCTCGTTATTTAGTACGAATCAGTGAAATGACAGAATCCATAAAAATAATTCAACAGGCCCTAGAAGGAATTCCGGGAGGGCCCTATGAAAATTTAGAAACCCGCCGCTTTGATAGAGTAAAAGATACTGTATGGAATGAGTTTGATTATCGATTTATTAGTAAAAAACCTTCTCCGACTTTTGAATTGTCGAAGCAAGAACTTTTTGCAAGAGTCGAAGCACCAAAGGGAGAATTGGGAATTTTTCTGATAGGAGATAAGGGTGTTTTTCCTTGGCGATATAAAATTCGCCCACCGGGGTTTATTAATTTGCAAATTCTTCCTCAGTTTGTTAAAAGAATGAAATTGGCTGATATTATGACGATACTAGGTAGTATAGATATCATTATGGGAGAAGTTGATCGTTAAAATGATACTTGATACAACTGAAGTACAAGCTATCAATTCTTTTTCTAGATTGAAATCCTTAAAAGAGGTCTATGGAATCATCTGGATGCTTATCCCTATTTTTACTCCTGTATTAGGAATCACAATAGGTGTATTAGTAATTGTTTGATTAGAAAGAGAAATATCTGCAGGTATACAACAATGTATTGGTCCTGAATACGCAGGACCTTTGGGAATTCTTCAAGCTCTAGCGGATGGTACCAAATTACTTTTCAAAGAAAATCTTCTTCCATCTAGAGGAGATACTCGTTTATTCAGTATTGGACCATCTATAGCAGTCATATCAATTTTATTAAGTTATTTAGTAATTCCTTTTGGGTATCACCTTGTTCTAGCCGATCTCAGTATCGGTGGTTTTTTATGGATTGCTATTTCAAGTATTGCTCCTGTCGGCCTTCTTATGTCAGGATATGGCTCAAATAATAAATATTCTTTTTTGGGTGGTCTACGAGCTGCTGCTCAATCAATTAGTTATGAAATACCATTAACTCTATGTGTGTTATCAATATCTCTACGTGTAATTCGTTAAGACATAAAATTCCCCCGAGTGCTTCTCTTTCTAGAAAGGAAGTATCATGAGTTGAATATCTATTTTTTTTCATTATTCGGGGGTTGATGAAGGAAACTAGATAGTTATATGAGTGAAAGAAACGGCTTATAAATTTGCAGTAAAAGATTGAATCTCATTTTCTATGTACAAGAGTTAAGAAAAGTAAACATAAGTATTAGAGACTGTTTACCCCAAGATTGATTGACTAGTCATCATGACTTGAAGCGGGTTCAAAGGATCAACTTTATGAGGTTTTTACTACGTATGTATTACCCAAAGCAGATTCATAAAAAAGAGTGGATAGCTAGGAACACTAATGTACACAAAGGATTCGTAATAGAGATTTTGTAAGTGTATTTTTCTGTGTATAAAAAGAATAAAAAGAATTCTAATTGGGACTTTAAATTGGTAGAAATGATAAAGGAGTACTTCCCACGATTTCGATCCAGAGTATATTTCTATTCACCGATTAAGTAAATAACTATCAAGAACGAAGTAATCCTTTAACTTTGTTTAAAGTCGCCCTTTTTTGAGAAAGGAGAATAGGAACGAAAAAAAATCAAAAGACTGAATGCACTAGAAAAAATCTATTTTTTTCTTTCTCTATATAGAGATAGACTTCTTGTCATAATTCGTGAACTAATGCAACGTCTAATTGGATTTCGTAATTGAAAACGTTAGGTCGTAATATCTATTGATATCGTTACAAGAAACATTTTATTCAAAGATTTAGTTATTACTCAACAAAGAAGAATTTAAATTATTAAAAGAAAAGATGAATTCAGAAGCACTTTCTTATAATAGCAGACAGAATTCCAGTGTCTAATGGGGATCTTACAATGGATTTCATTTTTTCTCTATCTATGTTACAAACATATCATATCAAGAAAAATAATAATGGAAGGGTCCTTAGATTTATTTGTGACCTTTGAGGAGCCGTATGAGATGAAAATCTCATGTACAGTTCTGCAATAGGGGTGGGAACAGTGATGTTATCATCTACTATGATTATCTAACAGTTCAAGTACAGTTGATATAGTTGAAGCCCAGTCAAAATATGGTTTTTGGGGATGGAATTTGTGGCGTCAACCTATAGGGTTTTTAGTTTTTCTAATTTCTTCCCTAGCCAAGTGTGAACGATTACCATTTGATTTGCCAGAAGCAGAAGAAGAATTAGTAGCAGGTTATCAAACTGAATATTCCGGTATCAAATTTGGTTTATTTTACGTTGCTTCATATTTAAATCTACTAGTTTCTTCATTATTTGTAACAGTTCTTTACTTGGGGGGTTGGAACCTTTCTATTCCGTACATTTTTGTTCCCGAGCTTTTTGAAATTACTAAAAGGGGTAGAGTCTTTGGAACAATAATTGGTATCTTTATTACATTAGCTAAAACTTATTTTTTCTTGTTCATTCCTATCGCAACGAGATGGACTTTACCGAGGCTGAGAATGGACCAATTATTAAATCTTGGATGGAAATTTCTTTTACCTATTTCTCTAGGTAATCTATTATTAACAACTTCTTCCCAACTTCTTTCACTGTAAAAAAATACTTATATATTCACGACTTGTCTCAAACAAGAGAAAGAAACAATTATCCTATTTTTTATAGATATTCACGATATGTTCTCTATGGTAACTGAGTTCATGAATTATGGCCAACAAACAGTATGAGCCGCAAGGTATATTGGTCAAGGTTTCATGATTACCTTATCACATGCGAATCGTTTACCTGTAACTATTCAGTACCCCTACGAAAAATTGATCACATCCGAACGTTTCCGAGGCCGAATCCACTTTGAATTTGATAAATGCATTGCTTGTGAAGTATGTGTTCGTGTATGTCCTATAGATCTGTTTGTTGTTGATTGGAAATTGGAAACTGATATTAGAAAGAAACGATTGCTTAATTACAGTATTGATTTCGGAATATGTATATTTTGTGGTAATTGCGTTGAATATTGTCCAACAAATTGTTTATCTATGACTGAAGAATATGAACTTTCTACTTATGATCGTCACGAATTGAATTATAATCAAATTGCTTTGGTTCGGTTACCAATGTCAGTAATTGACGATTACACAATTCGAACAATTTTTAATTTGCCTGAAATAAAAACTTAAGAACTCATTTTAATCTAAAATCTAAAATAATCTAAAAGAATAACGGTTTTTTTGGTCAATAACTAGAATTAGATTCATAATTATATCGATTATATTGATATTGATTAGGTTTTAATTTCTATTAAAAAAAGATTTCTATGTCTATTTCTATATTGAGGAGTTGAAATTGAAAATATATAGATTCAAATTACTCTTTCAAGAGATTAGGCCAATAACTATATCTATATCTACATATCCAATAACTATATCTACATATCTAGAAAAATAATTTTTTTTTACAACTATTATAAAAAGTAGAATTACCTCTTTTTTCCTGACCGGGTCAATAAAGTTATGAAAGATTTTGATTTATTTATCTCTTTTTTTTATATATAATGGATTTACCTGGAATAATACATGATTTTCTTTTAGTCTTTCTGGGATTGGGTCTTATATTAGGGGCTCTGGGAGTAGTATTACTTCCTAATCCCATTTATTCTGCCTTTTCGTTAGGATTGGTTTTTGTTTGTATATCTTTATTCTATATTCTATCGAACTCCCATTTTGTAGCTGCTGCGCAGCTCCTTATTTACGTAGGAGCCATCAATGTTTTAATCATTTTTGGTGTGATGTTTATAAATGGTTCAGAATATTCCAAAGATTTCCATCTTTGGACCGTGGGAGATGAAGTAACTTCCGTGGTCTGTACAAGTATTTTTGTTTCAATAATTACTACTATTCCAGATACGTCATGGTACGGTATTATTTGGACTACAAAAGCAAACCAGATTATAGAGCAAGATCTTATAAGTAATAGTCAACAAATTGGAATTCATTTATCAACAGATTTTTTTATTCCGTTTGAATTTATTTCAATAATTCTTTTAGTTGCGTTAATCGGCGCAATTGATGTAGCTCGTCAATAATAACTCTTTAGAACTGGAAAAATATGAGCTATCACATGCATTTCCTTTTTCTATTTGACTTAACTTTTTATATAAAATAGAAATAGAAAGAATTTCTTTATTAGTTCGACCTATTCCCAATATATTCCTTTATTCCATTACGTTATTTTATTTTATACTCTAGTCAACTAGTAAATCCACTTGGTTAAATTGTTGTTCATATTGAAATGAATCGATATTGATAAGGAGTTAGTTAATGATGCTCGAACATGTCGGTCTATATGGATTGATTACAAGTCGAAATATGGTTAGGGCTCTTATGTGTCTTGAACTTATATTAAATGCGGTTAATCTAAATTTTGTAACATTTTCTGATTTTTTTGATAGTCGTCAATTAAAAGGAGCCATTTTCTCCATTTTTGTTATAGCTATTGCAGCTGCTGAAGCCGCTATTGGCCTCGCTATTGTTTCATCAATTTATCCTAACAGAAAATCGACTCGTATAAATCAATCGAACTTGTTGAATAAGTAATACGTAATTTAAGTAATATTATCATATCATATCATATCATATAACTTAGAATTTTCATAAATAAATTCAAATTAACATGTTGGCTACGTAAGGTATGCTCCTGTTATCACAAAGATAAGAAATCAAAGTAGTTTGGCACTCTCAATCCATTCCATAAGTAGATTAATAAAAAAACTCGGGGAACTCATCGATTCATCTAGTACTAGTATTTAAATATATAATTCATTTATCAATTTACTAGATTGAAACTTTATCACGTTCAAAAATGGATAGATCAAATGTCGCATTCAGTAAAGATTTATGATACATGTATCGGGTGTACTCAATGTGTCCGAGCCTGTCCCACAGATGTATTAGAAATGATACCTTGGGACGGATGTAAAGCTAAACAAATAGCTTCTGCTCCAAGAACAGAGGATTGTGTGGGTTGTAAGAGATGTGAATCCGCCTGCCCAACAGATTTCTTGAGTGTTCGAGTTTATTTATGGCATGAAACAACACGCAGCATGGGTATAGCTTATTAATACTTTACAGAAACCCTTACTCGAGTCCATTTTTTTTACCGCCAAAACCTGTGCCCAAAAATAATATATTTTTGGGCACAGGTTTTTCTGGTCCAAGTGTATCTGGTCTTTACCATGAACAACTTTCCTTGGTTAACAATAATTGTAGTTTTACCAATATTTGTGGGTTCCTTTATTTTCTTTCTTCCCCATAAAGGAAATAGGGTAATTAGGTGGTATACTATATGTATATGCATGTTAGAACTTCTTCTAACAACCTATGCATTCTGTTATCATTTCCAATTGGACGATCCATTAGTTCAACTAGTCGAGGACTATAAATGGATTAATTTTTTTGATTTCCGTTGGAAATTAGGAATAGATGGGCTGTCTATAGGACCCATTTTATTAACAGGATTTATCACTACGTTAGCTACTTTAGCAGCCTGGCCTGTTACTCGAGATTCTCGATTATTCCATTTCTTGATGTTAGCAATGTACAGTGGTCAAATAGGATCATTTTCTTCGCGGGACCTTTTACTTTTTTTCATCATGTGGGAATTAGAATTAATTCTGGTTTATCTGCTTCTATCCATGTGGGGAGGAAAGAAACGTCTCTACTCAGCCACAAAATTTATTTTGTACACTGCGGGGGGTTCCATTTTTCACTTAATGGGAGTTCTGGGTGTTGGTTTATATGGTTCTACTGAACCAACATTGAATTTTGAAACATCAGTTAATCAGTCGTATCCTCTGGCTTTAGAAATAATATTCTATATTAGATTTTTTATTGCTTTTGCTGTCAAATTGCCGATTCTACCCCTACATACATGGTTACCAGATACCTATGGAGAGGCGCATTACAGTACTTGTATGCTTCTAGCCGGAATTTTATTAAAAATGGGAGCGTATGGATTGATTCGGATTAATATGGAATTATTACCACACGCTCATTCTATTTTTTTTCTCCTTGGTTGGTGATATTAGGCACAATACAAATAATCTATGCAGCTTCAACATCCCCCGGCCAACGTAATTTAAAAAAAAGAATAGCCTATTCCTCCGTATCTCATATGGGTTTCATACTTATAGGAATTGCTTCTATAACCGATACGGGACTAAATGGAGCTATTTTACAAATAATCTCTCATGGCTTTATTGGTGCTGCACTTTTTTTCTTGGCAGGAACGAGTTATGATAGAATACGTCTTATTTATCTCGACGAAATGGGTGGAGTAGCTATCCCCATGCCAAAAATATTTACTATGTTCAGTAGCTTTTCCATGGCTTCGCTTGCATTACCGGGTATGAGTGGTTTTGTTGCAGAAGTTCTAGTCTTTTTAGGAATAATTACCAGCCAAAAATATCTTTTAATGCCCAAGATTGCCATCACTTTTGTAATGGCAATTGGAATGATATTAACTCCTATTTATTTATTATCTATGTTACGCCAGATGTTCTATGGATACAAGTTATTTAATACTCAAAACTCTTATGTTTTTGATTCTGGACCTCGCGAGTTATTTGTTTCCATCTCCATTTTTTTTTTACCTGTAATAGGTATTGGTATATATCCTGATTTTGTTCTTTCACTATCAGTTGACAAGGTTGAAGTATTCTATCTAATTATTTTTATAGATAGTTTTGTTAAAGAAAAAGAAATCCTATCATTTTTAAGAGTCGATTGGCTAAGGAAAAAAAAAGAAGTATTTTTATTCTCTTAAATTTTAAATAAAGTAAAAACAAAATATGAATTTGAATTTTCACCCAAAATCCTTGGTCTTTGCAAGAACCGCGTGAATCACTACACTACTTGATTCACATGGTTCTGGCCGGTTGATATAAAGGTGTTTTATATCCACCGCATTGCACTCTGTTTATATTCGGATTTTCTTGAAGTTAACTAGAGGTTAAGGTAAATGAACCATAACTATGTAGCCCTATTCCTAATAGATTGACCCCAAAATAGCATATCCAAATTATAAGAAAGCCTAGAGTCGCCACAATTGCAGAATTTGCCCCCTGCAAATTTTTATTCGTTCGAGTATGCAAATAAATTGCGAAGACGATCCAAGTAATAAAGGCCCAAGTTTCCTTTGGATCCCAACTCCAATATGATCCCCATGCTTCATTAGCCCATACTGCTCCTGAAAGAATATCTATGGTTAAAAAGATAAATCCTAGGCTAATCACACGATAACTCCAAAAATCTAATTGTTGAATTAATTGAGCCTTGTAATAATTCTTAGCATAAAAAATATTGTTTCTTTCATTCTTGTATTGGATTTCACCAAATGAAAATGAGTCATTTAATTTTAATAAATTATGACTTTTAGAACTATAAAAAATCTTTCTAAATGTAATGACTAGAAGTGCTAATGATAATAATGATCCACAAAGAAGAGCCGCATAGCTTAATATCATCATACTTACGTGCATTATTAACCACTCAGATTGTAGAGCGGGTACTAATATTGTGGGTTTCTTTATTTCATTTAAAAGACCCGATGTAGCAAAACCTTGGGTAAAAATAGTACTTGAAGCAGTTATTGTGGTTAAATAATTTTTTCTTATTTTGAAATAAGGCACTATATGAATAAGGGAGAAACTCCTTGAAAGAAAAATTAATGATTCATATAAATCACTTAGCGGGAAATGTCCCGAATAAATCCAACGGGTGATCAATAATCCTGTTAGACATAAAAAAGTAGATATCATTTCCTTTTCTGACGAATCATATGTTATGATTTCATTACCAAATAAGGTTATCAAATGAATTGTAATTACAATTGAAACAATAGAAAAGAAAATATGAGTTAATATATGCTCTAAAGTTGAAAATATCATAAAAATGAAAAAAGGGGGAGGGAATCCCCATATAAATTAATAATTTAATTAATAATAATATAATAAATATAATATAAATATAAATAGGGAATTTTAATTTTATTTATTTTAATTTTATTATAGGATGCATTAGATCTCTTTTAGAAGATGGCATGCCGCCACTCGGACTCGAACCGAGATGCTCTAGCACTGCTTCCTAAGAGCAGCGTGTCTATCGATTTCACCATAGCGGCTTGCTCGAACTCATAATAGCCTATTTATATTCAATCGTCGAGATTGAATAAGTCAATTCACTTAAATAAGTTTTTTTAGTAAAGATTCAAGTAGTTTATATTAGTCAAAAATAGAATTCTTGCAACTAGAGAATTCTCGCTAAAAAACTTTTTTCATTTTTGACTTTGATTGTCATTATTATTATTAATTATTTCTGCTTTATCAGATTATCAGATTTGATAAAAAAAAAGAAATTTTATCAATGAATCTAAAATATGTCTATTTTGGACTACTCCAAATTGATACTTGTACATAATATCTCAACAATGAAGTTTTTTTTATTGATTATTGATTTGTAGAAACCCGAACTAATCCTCCCGAACGACGTCTTCAACAGTTGGTCCCATTGCGATGATCAACTCCAAATCAGGTCCTTAATATGAGCTATTGCACAGCGGAAGACTTAATTCGTACCTGAGAATAACATGCTTTAAAAGGTCAACATAAAGTTGGTGAGATATATAGGTTTGATGCTAGCAGCGTTATAACTATGGACCACAAGATTTCATATATAAAAATATAATACACTCGCAAGTGTATGAAAAGCATTCCAAGCAGTGGGCACCCGGTAACTAGCCTTAACAAGAGTGTGTACCCCTGAGTTATAATAATATGTGCACCGAATCAAGTGCGTTCCGTTAACCTCGAAGTACTAAACACCCGTTCTTCTAGTTTAGTAGTGACTAGAACAACATCTGGGTGGGGGTGTAAAACCCGATAGATCTATCTTTAGGATTCGCGCCTACCAGTTCATAAACCAATAGTTAAAGTTACCAAGCTAGGGGATTTTTGATTCAAACCCATGTAGAACGTAATTTTAGTCACTTGTGTCCATAACGTAAATCATTTATGAAAAATAGCGCATGTATTCTCAGCCCAAAAATATTTAAAGTTTAAAAGGGATCTATATACTCACCTAATGTATTTTGTAGTAAAAATACATATAACATCATTTGAACACGTATAAGGTTGGCCTCGGATTCACGAACCTATATCATTTGTATATATTAATACACGTAATCGTAATCGGATAAGTTTATATATATATCTTATTAATTATATCATTTTTGTAGTAACAATATATTTATGTTTCATATACTTCCTTTATATATAGAAATATTTTATTATTTTATATGTGTTAAATATATTTATATGTATATTTCATTTGTTCAACAAAACAGTAATTCTAAATATACTAAGTTTATGTTATTAGTAATAATAACATTAATAATATCCTTATGTTACAAATAATAAGTTTATTATTTATAAAATGGTACTAATTTTTATGAAAGTACTAATAAGTTGTTTCATAAAATTAATAATACTAGTCATAATAACAATAACTAATAATAATATTAATAATTTTAGTAATTTTATAGTAATATTAATGTTAATGGTGATAATAATGCTTATAACAATAATATTAATAAAAATAGTTTTAATCATAATAATAACTAGTTTAATATTAATAATTTAAAACAATGATAATATTTACATTTAATAATAATACTTGTTAATAATAAAAATAATAATAATAATAATGATAATATCAATAATAGTTATAATTTATAATAATCATATTAATCATAATACTTAACAATAATAATTTTTATTCATAATACATAATAATAGTAATAATAATGGAATTAAAATCTAAAGAATGTACCCTTTAAAAATTTCGCTAAAAAGATTTGCCCAAGTTGGGGGTCGAACCTGCGACCTCTAAATCACCCGACACCATACTTGACTATTCCGCCATTGCAGTTTTCCTGATCAATATCTCCACCCAACACTAATTAACCCGTAAAACCCATATTTCCTAATTCATCTTCTTCCCATTCGAGCAGAGATGAACACAAGGATTTAATAATCCTTTTGATTTCTCAATTCAATTGAAACAATTTCCTTAAGCAACGTCTAATCTTATCAGTGAAGAAAATCGATCCCTAGCAGATTTAATTATTGAAATTACTCGAATTCACAGACCCCTTTTTTTTTATATTTGAACTAAAAATCCAAATCAAAATCTAAGAAGTTTTAGATTATAACATCTTCATAAGACTTGTCTCAAATCCCCATTATAATACTCGCGTATTATCCTTTGAATCTAAATCATATCAGATTATTCAAATTTGTTTCAAAATCGAAGTTTTTGGTTTAAAGGTAACAAGAATAGGAACGGTTCTGCTTTATTTATCTATTTCCTTTAACAACGGTGTTAAACGCGATTACCCCTTACTATTATATAATCGAAATTGATGGATTATTGCTGTATCAATAATTGATGGATTGTGTCAATATCTGGAATTTTGCTCGACCACATCTCACGGATTAACAGAACCACAAGACACTATCTGATAAAGACAGAAACCCTACGCGTAATTAATTTCTAATATTTAGTTATATCTGAATTTTATCTGTTTATATAATTTATAAGTATTTACGTATTTGTATTTATATTTTTGAGTTAATATTATTCTTTAATATTAATTATAATAATAATACTATTTATAATATTAATAACAAAATTTTATAATAATATTATAGTAATAATAATTCTACTAATATTAGTGATAATGATAATGATAATAACTATAAAATTTTTAACAATAATATTAATAATAAATATAACACTGATTATAATAATACCAATATTTTTTTATGATAGTAACGATATTAGCAATAATAACACTATAACCATTTATGTATATAAATTCGTATCTATATATTATTTACTTAAAAATAATATTAACAACACTAATATTGATATTAATACAGAAAATAAAAATAATATTTTTATAACAACAATATTTATAATTATATTGAATATATCTGTATTACATATTATTATTTATGTAATATAACTATATAATATTCACTTATTGGATATTATATTTTATACATTTTATATATATATAAACTACATATGATAATATATACGCATGGCAATGATATATATATTCAAGCTACCATATATATAATTACATTCTAAATATCAAATTTTACTAATTAGATTAATTAAAATGTTTAAGCTTAAGTATAATATTATGTATTTATTACTTACATAAACATTTCTATTTATAGATAGTGATTCGTGAATCGTCAGGCATGGTCAAAGGGTAACTGCTTATCCGAATATAGATTTCAAACTTTTCTAGACTCAATATTATAGATTTTGCTTATCGTGTCGAAAACATATAAAGATTAGAGTTTAAATTTGGTCGGAAATTTCCGGGTCGTTACAGTACCCAACCGTTAAAGAAATTTCGTCCCCGAAATTTGGTAGAGGTTGTCATAAATAACAATAGGAATGTTTTCATGACGAATATGAGGTAATAATAAAGTTTTATCCTTATCGGAAAATATGGATAAAATGATTCGATCATGTGAAGCGCACGAGTGAAGCTATCACAAAAGAATAAAATAAGTGAATATGGAATTGTTTTAACCGATGATGTGACTAGAATTGATTTCCAGAATTTAAGGGATTTAAAGAAAATCTTATGTAATAAGATTTGGTTCTTCGATGATTTAGGAAACAGAATCTCCTTTGATTTAATGTGGCAAATCTGTTTTGATTTCTTTGTCGGATATTTCATTATAAATCTACCTCTTCGTTTCCTTACTTCCATATCCTACATCTTTTACTCTTTCTCTTTAATTCCTACTTCAAAATATTCGCCGATATGCTCCATCCAATCCTGATTCTTATTATACTTCTAACTTTCATATCCTTTATTCTTCTTTTTCATCTGCCGCCAGAAGAATCTATTCACTTTTATGATTTCCTTGGAATTATATTGTTTCTAATTCTCCCGTGTCTTTACGTTGCAATACGTGTTGATATACATGGTTTGTAGTTTCTGGGTGGTTGTTGGATTTTATATTTTCCCGTCCTCGAGTCAAGCGAGTAATGATCCGGAATTAGTAGGTATGAACGTAATTAATGTTCTAAGAAAGAATTGGTAATGGCGCGATTTTGATTTGTCAAATTACTAGAATATCCTGGAAAATACCGAATCATCAAGAGAATATTTTCTTGATATGTTTAGAGATTGAATAGAATGTAAGAGCCGTGTAACATGGCATATGATGACGGTACTGTGAATCATCACATTCCATTAGAAACTTAACATAACTTACTGTAATATAATGAAGTTGATCAAGTTTCATTATATTATACTAATTCATGCATCAGTTCCTAACACTACTTCAAAACATTCATATTTTAAATTCAGAGGTTTCAGAATTTAGAAACTAACACAGTTTCTTTTATGATGTGATACAGATAGCGCGAGAAGATAGATGATTTCCGATAAGAATAGTTATAAAAATATCTTCAGAAACATTGAGGATATTTATAATGAAAGATATGATAATATCTTGGAATTTCTAATGCCGAAGGATGATGATGAAGAATAGTGTCAGCAAAGGTTTTAGAGTAAGGAGTAGGGTATGTACTAAGGATTTCAGCAGGCACTGAATCTTTTAAATTGTTTGAAGTCAAACTTATTCTTTGTGATTTGTCCACGGCTTACTTCATAGTTTCGCATAATCCGCTTTTTGGTACTAAATTTTCTATTGAGTGTTTCCAATACTCCGTTCTTTATCATCAACTTTTGGCTATTAAGACCATCTACATCATGCTGCTTCGTCAGCATTCTCAAAGTTAACGGATCTGGGTCATCGGTTATCAAACTGAGGTGGTTTCAGGAGAATTGTGTTTTTAGATGGTTAAACGCTGATGATGGAATATAAAAGATTCTCCGGTAACGACAGCGAAAGAATAACGTGTATATATATCGAAACTAACCTTTATGAGGAGTCGAGGTTAACTTGCTGGAGCTGTGACAAAATTGGCTAATTTGAAAAGGGATTGCAAAGTTATTTTGGGTAATAATAACACTAAAGAAATTAACACTGCTGCGTGTTAAACGTTGACTCAGTCTCCGAGAGTCTTACAGGAGCATAAGTCTTTTCTTCCGTAGATGAAACGCGGTTGGTTCATCCTCTCGATTGAGGGGTTTTCAAGAATCATGAAAGATTTGAACACGCATTGTAATTGTCGAGATACAAATGAGGTTTAAGATGAAATCAAGTGGCAAACTTGAAGAATTATTTAGTTTCATATGTTATAATCAATATTTTAATTTAATTCATTTTAATTGTCCAAAGTTAGCAGTCCAATAGTCCGATGGTTCAATGATTCATATATAATTTAATATATAATATTCGAATTAAATAATACGTATCGTGACCCGTGTACCGGTCTCGGTGTCGATCACAACTCAAAGTATATATATATTTTGGAATCAACTCCGACCCTGTATAGCCAACTCCCACCTTCACATATAGAGTGTCTACGGTTGTTCCGAAATATATATATAGATGGGTCGATATGATAAATCGAAACCTTGCATACGTGTCCCGTTATTTAAAGTGCGTAAAAGTAAATAACAGAAATTAAATGACGATAAATAAAATTGCGAGAATGTAAATTGCGATAAATTAAATGTTAATCAGTTAGCTGGGAACAGTTAGCCGGAACAGTTAGCGTGGAATCCTTAACAGATTTTCAATTAGTTAATTCGTGTGTTTCTAACAATTTTTAATTTGTTCAATGTTTCTTCTTTATGCCACTTGTTGGATTCGGATAGGTAAAAATCCAAATATGAAATTTGAAGGGAAATGGTTATTTTGTGATGAACGGATACGTATATCGGTGATTGTAAGTAGGATAGTAAATTACCGTTGAATCAGATTCGAAGAATGTATAGTGTAACTTGTTAATGTGAATTTTAAATATTCCTTGAGTACTACCCACCCGTTAAAATATTTTCATCATTAACAGTTTGTACGAAAGAATTTTTAATTACTATCTTTATGAAAATATACTTGCATATATATTTTCTTCAGATGAAATTATGGATTTTATGAGTCAATAAGATTTTATACTCATTTGATTTATTGTTAGCACTTGATTATATGATCTCTAAAACTTTAGAGATTACATAATTGCCATGCCGGACGAAGGTAAATGAGGTAGAACAATACGTAGAACGAAATTAATCGATGTAGAATGATATGTAAAACAAGGAGTATACTTGAAGTACAGATGATGATATTGAAGCGTGTGATGTTGATATCCGAGGTACAGATCGTGACGTTGAGATTTATGACGTGATTGTGGTTGGGGTGATAAGAGTATTGTCGGCGTTGATGATGGTGGTACGGATTATGCTGCTGGTGCTGCTGCTGGTGTCTCCACACCAGATTCTCCAAAGCCATTACTCGATCATGTAGTTCGTTAACTTCTTATATTATGTCGGGATGATTGATGATTGAAACGAGCGGGTGAGTAAGATTTGAAATGTAGGATAATATATAATCGTAACGGGATATTTCTAGAAATGAGAGGGTAAATGGTTTCTCGAACAGGTTTGTCGGTAAGTGCTTTCAGGTTCATCACCAGGAGGGCAATTTGAGAAGAATCTTTAACGTGAAATGATTTTCGAATATAGAATGATATTCTAACGTCATAGAATATCTATAATAATAAAGATTTTGTAGCCTACAGAGGATCTTACGGCATATGACAAGCATGTCTACAGATGCGCTAAGATATGAATTATCAGATACGCTAAGATATGAATTTCGTCTATACACTATCGATGCACTAAATGCAGTAGGACGTGTCTAGACCTGAGAATGATAGGTAGGCAATTTCCTAAGGATGATAAGCAGATGATTTCCGACTAGAAATGATAAGCAAAACTTTTGACAGGCAGACACGGTCAAAGTCCAGACTCACTAATGTATCCTAACAACTACCAGTTAGACACACTAATGCAAGGCCTGGTTCACTAAGACCAACGCTCTGATACCAACTGTAGAAACCCGAACTAATCCTCCCGAACGACGTCTTCAACAGTTGGTCCCATTGCGATGATCAACTCCAAATCAGGTCCTTAATATGAGCTATTGCACAGCGGAAGACTTAATTCGTACCTGAGAATAACATGCTTTAAAAGGTCAACATAAAGTTGGTGAGATATATAGGTTTGATGCTAGCAGCGTTATAACTATGGACCACAAGATTTCATATATAAAAATATAATACACTCGCAAGTGTATGAAAAGCATTCCAAGCAGTGGGCACCCGGTAACTAGCCTTAACAAGAGTGTGTACCCCTGAGTTATAATAATATGTGCACCGAATCAAGTGCGTTCCGTTAACCTCGAAGTACTAAACACCCGTTCTTCTAGTTTAGTAGTGACTAGAACAACATCTGGGTGGGGGTGTAAAACCCGATAGATCTATCTTTAGGATTCGCGCCTACCAGTTCATAAACCAATAGTTAAAGTTACCAAGCTAGGGGATTTTTGATTCAAACCCATGTAGAACGTAATTTTAGTCACTTGTGTCCATAACGTAAATCATTTATGAAAAATAGCGCATGTATTCTCAGCCCAAAAATATTTAAAGTTTAAAAGGGATCTATATACTCACCTAATGTATTTTGTAGTAAAAATACATATAACATCATTTGAACACGTATAAGGTTGGCCTCGGATTCACGAACCTATATCATTTGTATATATTAATACACGTAATCGTAATCGGATAAGTTTATATATATATCTTATTAATTATATCATTTTTGTAGTAACAATATATTTATGTTTCATATACTTCCTTTATATATAGAAATATTTTATTATTTTATATGTGTTAAATATATTTATATGTATATTTCATTTGTTCAACAAAACAGTAATTCTAAATATACTAAGTTTATGTTATTAGTAATAATAACATTAATAATATCCTTATGTTACAAATAATAAGTTTATTATTTATAAAATGGTACTAATTTTTATGAAAGTACTAATAAGTTGTTTCATAAAATTAATAATACTAGTCATAATAACAATAACTAATAATAATATTAATAATTTTAGTAATTTTATAGTAATATTAATGTTAATGGTGATAATAATGCTTATAACAATAATATTAATAAAAATAGTTTTAATCATAATAATAACTAGTTTAATATTAATAATTTAAAACAATGATAATATTTACATTTAATAATAATACTTGTTAATAATAAAAATAATAATAATAATAATAATGATAATATCAATAATAGTTATAATTTATAATAATCATATTAATCATAATACTTAACAATAATAATTTTTATTCATAATACATAATAATAGTAATAATAATGGAATTAAAATCTAAAGAATGTACCCTTTAAAAATTTCGCTAAAAAGATTTGCCCAAGTTGGGGGTCGAACCTGCGACCTCTAAATCACCCGACACCATACTTGACTATTCCGCCATTGCAGTTTTCCTGATCAATATCTCCACCCAACACTAATTAACCCGTAAAACCCATATTTCCTAATTCATCTTCTTCCCATTCGAGCAGAGATGAACACAAGGATTTAATAATCCTTTTGATTTCTCAATTCAATTGAAACAATTTCCTTAAGCAACGTCTAATCTTATCAGTGAAGAAAATCGATCCCTAGCAGATTTAATTATTGAAATTACTCGAATTCACAGACCCCTTTTTTTTTATATTTGAACTAAAAATCCAAATCAAAATCTAAGAAGTTTTAGATTATAACATCTTCATAAGACTTGTCTCAAATCCCCATTATAATACTCGCGTATTATCCTTTGAATCTAAATCATATCAGATTATTCAAATTTGTTTCAAAATCGAAGTTTTTGGTTTAAAGGTAACAAGAATAGGAACGGTTCTGCTTTATTTATCTATTTCCTTTAACAACGGTGTTAAACGCGATTACCCCTTACTATTATATAATCGAAATTGATGGATTATTGCTGTATCAATAATTGATGGATTGTGTCAATATCTGGAATTTTGCTCGACCACATCTCACGGATTAACAGAACCACAAGACACTATCTGATAAAGACAGAAACCCTACGCGTAATTAATTTCTAATATTTAGTTATATCTGAATTTTATCTGTTTATATAATTTATAAGTATTTACGTATTTGTATTTATATTTTTGAGTTAATATTATTCTTTAATATTAATTATAATAATAATACTATTTATAATATTAATAACAAAATTTTATAATAATATTATAGTAATAATAATTCTACTAATATTAGTGATAATGATAATGATAATAACTATAAAATTTTTAACAATAATATTAATAATAAATATAACACTGATTATAATAATACCAATATTTTTTTATGATAGTAACGATATTAGCAATAATAACACTATAACCATTTATGTATATAAATTCGTATCTATATATTATTTACTTAAAAATAATATTAACAACACTAATATTGATATTAATACAGAAAATAAAAATAATATTTTTATAACAACAATATTTATAATTATATTGAATATATCTGTATTACATATTATTATTTATGTAATATAACTATATAATATTCACTTATTGGATATTATATTTTATACATTTTATATATATATAAACTACATATGATAATATATACGCATGGCAATGATATATATATTCAAGCTACCATATATATAATTACATTCTAAATATCAAATTTTACTAATTAGATTAATTAAAATGTTTAAGCTTAAGTATAATATTATGTATTTATTACTTACATAAACATTTCTATTTATAGATAGTGATTCGTGAATCGTCAGGCATGGTCAAAGGGTAACTGCTTATCCGAATATAGATTTCAAACTTTTCTAGACTCAATATTATAGATTTTGCTTATCGTGTCGAAAACATATAAAGATTAGAGTTTAAATTTGGTCGGAAATTTCCGGGTCGTTACATGATTGGACTGAAAGTTGTAGATATATGATAAATGCATTCCATATAGTATGTAAATGAAGAAGTAAGAAAGTTATCCAAAAATTTTAACATGAAATCATTTCAACAATTCATTAATTTTCACTAAAAATCTTATATCTGCCCTTCCCTAAAAAGATAAAAATTTTTCATTAGTGTAAAGGTCAATGGGGAAAATAAGACTCCCCACCACCAAAATCTGATTGAAAATATACTAAAAAAATACAATATTTTTTCTTTAGATTTCAAAAAATAGAAGAATTTTTATTTTAGACATCTTATAAGAAAAGAATAAGATTAAGAGTCTAGGACTGCCAATTGTTTATATTATATTATTATTTAATATTATGTATATTAACAAATATAGATATAGATTAGTAGTAGATATATATATATATATATATATATATATATATATATATATATATATATATATATATATATATATATATATATATTAAATTAGTAGTAGATATAGATATTAGATATATATATATTAAAATAGATATAGATAATTACGGATCCAATTTTTTGAGTCAAATCCGTTCTTATTATTCCAATCTTTTAGGACTTAGTCGTTTGTCGTACAAAAAAACTTTTTGAATTCCCGGTAGAAAGAGATTTCCCTAATGACAGATTTTAACGCTGCCCAATATCCTTTCCTTTTCCAAATATTTTTACGAATACGCTTTTTTGATATCGAAGTACGTTTTTTTGGAACTGCCATTTAAAAATGAAGAAGTTACTCATTGTTATAGTTGGATGTGAAAGACATCTATTGTTCAAAAGCAAAGCAATTATTTTTTCTTATTCATTATCTATTTTTTTCTCTAAAAAAGATTCTCTTCATAATCATAAAAAAGAAATATAAGAAAAGATTAGATATATCTGTGAAAATTTGATCAAAAATGACTTGAAATAACATAAATTTTTTTTTTTTTGATTCCATACACTATTCGTAAAATCAAAAATTTTTGGTTTGGAACTCTTAATTCTCGTTGTTTATATCTCAAAGTTATATATTTAGAATCTGCTGTGTGATAGAAATCAAACTTAATAAAAAAAAATAAAGAACCTAAAAGACCTTTATTTTAGTCATTCTATCTATTCTTCTATCTTCTATTCTATACTTTATTTACATGTAATAAAATACCTCAAAGGATTGTAAACTTTTGCCTAAAAACGGGAGTCTTTTTTTAGTAAAACTTGAGACACCTAAATTCAATTTTAAAATTCGAATGAGACTAGTAAGAAACATCTGTTTTTTTGATAAAAAAAAGTTCATTTTAGATCTATAATCTATAATCTTCTAAACTTTACTAATAAATTGTTTTGATTGAAATGGAAAATAATCAATCCCATAATGAATTAGTTAATGAGTTGAAATAAAGTAACTAAAATAAAGAGTAAAGAGTTTTTTTCATTAGACCAATGACTTTAGTTAATCCTATAATCCTATAATTCATATCAACACCAAGTACTCTTTTTAGCCTAAAATTTTAAGCTTGTTTTATTATTTTTATTAATATTATATTAATTTAAATTGATATATTGAATAAGTATAAGTATTATTACGCAAATTTATCATAATCGTAATAATATAAACTTTCCTATTTATATTCTTTTTATTATTATTATTGGTCATATCATTTCTCCAATTGTAATAATAATAAATATAATATAAATCGTAATATAAAATGACAGATTCCTAATATAAAATAAAATTATTAAATTCAATTTAAATTAACTAAATTGGTGCATATCTTGATTTTTAGTGACTTTTTCGAAAGAGGTAAGATCCGGTGAATCGAAAACAATTAATATTAATTAAGAATAAAAAACTTTTTTTATGGAATAGACATATCAATATGCGTGGATAATACCTTTTCTTCCACTTCCAGTTCCTATGTTAATAGGATTGGGACTTCTTCTTTTTCCGACGGCAACAAAAATTCTTCGTCGTATGTGGGCTTTTCAGAGCGTTTTATTGTTAAGTATAGTCATATTTTTTCCATGAATCTTTCTATTCAGCAAATAAATAGCAGTTCTGTCTATCAATATGTATGGTCTTGGATTATCAATAATAATTTTTCTTTAGAATTCGGATACTTAATCGACCCACTTACTTCTATTATGTCAATATTAATAACTACTGTTGGAATTTTAGTTCTTATTTATAGTGATAATTATATGTCTCATGATCATGGATATCTGAGATTTTTTGCTTATATGAGTTTTTTCAGTACTTCCATGTTGGGATTAGTTACTAGTTCAAATTTGATACAAATTTATATTTTTTGGGAATTGGTTGGAATGTGTTCGTATCTATTAATAGGATTTTGGCTCACACGACCTGTTGCAGCAAAGGCTTGTCAAAAAGCGTTTGTAACTAATCGTGTTGGTGATTTTGGTTTATTATTAGGCTTTTTGGGGTTTTATTGGGTAACAGGAAGTTTCGAATTTCGTGATTTATTCCAAATATTAACTAACTTGATTTCTAATAATGAGGTCAATTTTTTATTTGTTACTTTGTGCGCTGTTCTATTATTTGGCGGTGCTATTGCTAAATCTGCACAATTTCCCCTTCATGTATGGTTACCTGATGAAATGGAAGGGCCGACTCCTATTTCAGCTCTTATACATGCTGCTACGATGGTAGCAGCAGGAATTTTTCTTGTAGCTCTACTTATGCCTCTTTTCATAGTCATACCCCACATAATGAATTTTATCTCTTTTATAGGGATCATAACAGTTTTTTTAGGAGCTACTTTAGCTCTTGCTCAAAAAGACATATCTTCATACAAATTCAATTATCTATTCTAATTTTGACATATCAGAATCCAAGTAAAGCTTTAGCAGGTGTTATCCTTCTAAAAAAATCACTACATTCATGAATTATATTCATTCGTATTCTATGATGAATTATCACATCAAACCACCGAAATTATCGTTCATTTCTTTTGAAATCAACAACGCCTATTCATCAACCATTAGATCCGTTGACGATTACAATCAACGTTTAATCATCTAAAAATGAAATTTCTTGAAACCATCTCGGATTGATAACCAATGATTCAAATATAGCTGCATTAAATGCAGAGGAAACAGAAAAATTGTAAATGGTCTCAATGGCTAAAAGTTTTATAATAAAGAATGGTACGTTGAAAAAGCTCAAAAGAAAATTTGGAACTGAAAAACGGATTGAGCTAACCATGGAGGAGACCAAGGACAAATACAGGGACCAAACCCTATATTCAAAGAATCCAGGTAATTCTGGATCCGATGAATTCTTTAGAGAATATCTTGCTCCGAAGTCATGTTAAAAGCTTGCGGAAAATTTTTCTTCATCAACTTTCAAACTTAGAAATTCCAAAATATCATCATAAATATCCTCTATATTTCTGATGATATCATCATAACAATTCTTGTCTGCAATTAATTATCTCTTTGCGATATCTTTATCACATCATAAAGGAAACTGTATTAGTTTCTATATTCGGTAAAATTCAAGTTTAAATTATGAATGATTTGAAGAAGTGTTGGGAATTGAAGCATGAGTTAGTATAATATAATGACGTCAGGCCAACGTGATTATATTACAGTAAGTCATGCTAAATTTTTAATGGAAGATGATGATTCATAGACTGTATAAATCACCATTCGCCATGTTACATGACTCTTACATTCTATTTAACCTCTAAGCATATCAAGAAAATATTTTTCTTGATGATTCGGTCTTTTCCGAATATTCTGGTAATTTGACAAATTAAATCGTGCTATTACCTTTCCTTTCTACTTTATAAATTATGATCATTCAAAACTTCATACCTACGAGTTCTGGACCATTATTCGCTTGACTTGAATTCGGAAAGAAGAAACAAAAGCATAAAAGCTCCGACATATAAGGGAAAATATAAAGCCCGATAACAACACGGAAATTACAAACCGTGTATATCAATGCGTATAGCAACATAAAGACTCGGGAGAATTAAAAATACTATAACCCCAAGGTAATTGTAGAAGTAAACAGATTCCTCTGGGGGTAAATGAAAAAGAAGAATGACAGAAACGATAGTCAGAAAAATATCCAGGATAAGAACTGGATGGAGCATTTTCACAATCTTTGGAAGTATGAATCGAGAAAGAAAGTATAGAAGTGGTGAAGATAATGAAACAGAAGAAGCTAATTTATAGCAAAATTCTAGACACAACAATCAAGGAAATTTTAATTTCCTTAATTACCGGAGAATCAAACTTATACAGATTATAAAGATTTCCTTTAAATCCCTTGAATTCCGGAAATCACCTTTAATTATGTCAAAAGTTAAGGCAAACTGATATTTCCCTATTTCAAACTTTTAAGATAACTTCATTTATACTCTTCCTATAATCGAATCGTTTTATCCATATTACCCAATGTTGATAAAATAATATTTTCAACTCATATTCATCATTCTTGTTATAAAGAATGACAATCTCTATCAAACTTCACGACTATGATTTTCATGAACTCCTCTCTATTTTGTCTACCCTAGCGTGGTGGCATAAACGCTCAAGGTTTAAATGAGCTCGATATTATTCATAACACATTTTATATATCCAATTTACTGAAATGACTTGTATAACATCATTATTTTGAATGATCTCCGCATTAATAATAAAATGCACTTCGTAGAAGAACTTGTAGAAATTATGGTTTGTATGATTTTAATTCTTGAAACAGAACAATATTCTATCCGTTAAAATTCACGCAAGGCCCCGAGCATACTTGGGAACGTGAAAACCAAATAAAACGTAAATATCCTCGTCTATGTACGAACAACACCGATTAATGGCAACAACTAAATTTCGGGACGAAATTTCTTTTAACGAGTAGGTACTATAACAACCCTCATATTTCCATACCTGAATTGACTAATTTGACTATAGGGTTGTTATCCATACGTAATATATAATTAAATTTGACATTGATCAAATATTTATTTTTAGTCGACACTTTTTGTTAACTAAAGTTTACACTAATTATATAAAATAACTTTAGTTAATATTAATATTATTGCGTATTATATTTAAAACTATATGAAACATAATTATTAATTAAATGATAAGTTATTTTAATCATTATATATATATTTTTAGCTTATAAAAAAGGGATTTTTTTTATAAATTAAATAATGAGCCCATGAATTTCGACAAAATATTTTCAAAAACAAAAACTTATTAAAAACATTTTTAACATGTTTTTATTTTTTGTCAAAATTGGCACCTTTATTTTATTTATATTTTTTCTTTTCACCAACCATTTTTTTCCTATAAATACCCACTTCCATTTCATAAAAACTTGTATCAAATCTTTGGAAAAACTCTCTCACAAACTTGGGAAAGTACTTGAGGTATTTTCTATATTTTTTATCGAATTGCTTTTATTTTTTTTGTATATTCTTTAAAAATTCAAATTTAATATATATAATTTATTTTTACATGTTATAATTAGTATTATAAGTATTATGATATATAAAAATAATTTTGATAATTTATGGAATATTATTTATAATTAAATACAAATTATGTAGTATTTAAACATAAAAACAATATAAAATTCGTAATAAAATATTAAACAGTAATAAAAATAATAATAATTTTTTTTTGAGATTATTATACTTTTATAAACAAGCAAAAATTATAAAAATTAAATAAATGGGAAGATTAGTATTTAAAAAGAATTTACTTTTGCATTATTCTAAACCGAGAGAAATAATAAAGAAAATACAAAATAAATACAAACGTGTATTAAATATTTTTATAAAATTTTTATATGATTATTAGCATCTCTAGATACTAAAAAAAATATAAAAATTAATTTTAAATTATTTTTCCTATTTATTTAATTATAGGTCGATTACAATGGTTAAATAATTAGAAAACATTAAATAAATAATATTTTGTTATAAAATTTGATTTAATAATTTTTATAACATTTTTACATAATATAGAACCTATAAAAAATATAACATTATTTATTTAGGTCGATTTAATATTTATTACCTAATTAAATTTGATTGATATAAATCGAGTATATATATAAAGAAAAGTGGAAAATAAATACAAAAACTTGATAAAATTATTTTTATAAAATATCCTACTGAATTGTATAATTAACTAAGTTTATAAAAAGTATAAATATAATATTTAATGAATTAATATTTAAATTAACATATATTAGTATGATTTTCGATTAACATAAGTATATTACATATACTAAATTAATATTATTATTATAACTTACGGTTAATAACTAAGTATACTATATAATAAAGTATAACACTTATAATGTATGTTAATAACAATACATTATTAATAAACACTTATTTTATAACTATACTAATTTAATAATAATAACTTATAGTATATAATATAAGATAATCAAATTGTTAATACATTAATAAATATAATATAACATATAAACCTAAAGTGAATGTTAATCAAAGATAATGTACAATTCATGTGAACTTCATCGCTACTCACGGTCGTAAGTGAATGATGTCTAGGTTGCCATTTATGGGTAAGCTTGTGGATCTCGAATGCCATGACTTAGATTCTGGTCAAGAGTCCTGGGCCCCCGGTTACATCTGGTCATTCCTGACTTATTTGATAGCAATGAAGTTTGAGTAAAGTTATACAACGTCTTGCTAAAGATTAACCCGAACTTTCTAAAATTGGAAAATTACTATAAGTGGAAACTTTCCATAAATAGTAACCTTCCGAAAATGGAAATTCTTTAGTGAACCATTACTATCAATATAGTACTATATACTATTGTCTGTTAGGCAATGTCTGATTATACGTTCTATCTCTAGGTTGAGATCTCGGTCACGTCCTTCCGTTCAATTCTTTCGTGGAATACTCTTTTGTGCTACTAAGGTGAACTTCATAGCCCCACTTTTTACTGTTTCATAACCGTTTTATAACTTTTGGGGTGAAATACATGCTTGCTTTATAACTATTTTACGCATAGACACAAGTACTAAATTGTTAACTATGCTGTCATGCTTTGATTCATGCTAAATCCCTACCGTAATATCGTTAATTGCTACGTTTAAATGCAAACTTAATTATTGTGAATAGGCCTATTAAGAGTAACGTCTCTAACCATTCGACCGTTGGTCTTTGGTTACATAATAATGATTCCACGACACTGACAGTACAAGGTGTCATAGGGTAAACTTGTTTAGTAGCCATATTACAAAATGCAACAACACTTTTAGATTGATATTTCTATATTAATCAACTTTAAAGTAAGTCTTGTGGTCTAAAACTTTGGATATTATTTATAAACCTGTTAATTTCACTCAACCTTTTTGGTTGACACTTTAAGCATGTTTTGTCTCAGGTGATGATTGAGCTAGCTGTTTGCAACTTTGTGATGATAGATTTGATGCTTGCATGGAGTCCACATCGCATATTATATTTTAGTTCATAAACATTTATTTTACGTTTTAATAATAATGTAAACATGTATTACTGCTTTCGCTGTTTTATTAACAAAGGTTTTATTTAAAAAGTCTCATATAGAGTCGTTCTCGTTTATACAACTATTTTATGATATGATTGGTTACAATTACCCCTGGTCCATTTTGGGGGGTGTGACACCTATTCTTATCCTATTCTTATCCCTAAAGAAGCAAAATCAGACTCAATCTTGTCTATTAATATTTATTAATATTAAAGATACATGAACTTATCAAAATAATACTCGGTATCTTAATAATTAGCTAATAATAATAATAATAATAATAATAATAATAATAATAATAATAATAATAATAATAATAATAATAATAATAATAATAATGGCGTCTCAATTGACTTGACTGCCTCATAGAGCCTAAATTAATTTTCTGAAAGGACCCGTTCATATACATTATAAACGATTCACAATAGTTGATTACATCGCGAGGTATTTGACCTCTATATGATACATTTTACAAATATTGCATTGACAAACTTTCTTTACAACGAAAGTTGGCGGCATGCACACCATTTCATAATACATCCAACTATAATTGGCTTAATAATAATCTTGATGAACTCAATGACTCGAATGCAACGTCTTTCAAAATATGCCATGAATGACTTCAAGTAATATCCTTAAAATGAGTTAATGCACAGCGGAAGATTTCTTTAATACCTGAGAATAAACATGCTTTAAAGTGTCAACCAAAAGGTTGGTGAGTTCATAGGTTTATCATAACAATCATTTCAATATATTAATAGACCACAAGATTTTCGTTTATAAATATATGTACACTCACAAGTGTATAAAAGTATTCTATAAGTTGTAGGCACCCGGTAACAAACCTTAACGTTCATGTTTTACCCTCGGAAGTACACCAGATCAGGTGTGTTTAAAATAACCTCGAAGTACTAAAGCATCCCATAGTCAGGATGGGGTTTGTCAGGCCCAATAGATCTATCTTTAGGATTCGCGCCTACCGTACATAGACAAGTAGTTTAATGTTACCAAGCTAAGGGTATATTTCTGGTTTAAACCCACATAGAATTAGTTTTAGTACTTGTGCCTATTTCGTAAAACATTTATAAAATAGCGCATGTATTCTCAGCCCAAAAATATATATAAAAAGGGAGTAATGAAACTCACAATACTGTATTTCGTAGTAAAAATACATATAACGTCATTTAACAAGTGCAAGGTTGGCCTCGGATTCACGAACGTATCAATATTGAGATTCAATATTGTAGGAAAGTACGTAGACGCAACGGAGATGATAAACACTAGATTGACCTCACGAGCATACCCATGAACCATACCCATCACCTCCATAGCTATAACCCATAATTTCCTTAGCTTTGACTCATTAAAAAAAAAACTATTTTGAAATTACTCGAACAGCACTCCGTCGTAATATTTTATGTATACTAATAATATCTTGAAATAATACAGAGCAATATATATATATATATATATATATATATATATATATATATATATATATATATATATATATATATATATATATATATATATATATATATATAAATCGATTGAGAGAGTTTAGAGAAATATATTTTCAAGTTTATATGAAATAATGAAACCTTTTGAATTCTATTTATAATAGATTTTTAAATTATTAAAGTGAATTATTAAAGTATGAATTATTAAAGTGAATTATTAAAGTATGAATTATTAAAGTGAATTATTAAAGTATGAATTATTAAAGTGAATTATTAAAGTATGAATTATTAAAGTGAATTATTAAAGTATGAATTATTAAAGTGAATTATTAAAGTGAATTATTAAAGTTAAAGTAAAGTAAAAGTAAAGGTAAAGTGTAGTAAAAGTATAAAAACTATGTATGTATAATACGCGTATAAATATATATAATATTAATTTAAATCGTTATATATATTTAATGAAATAAAATATAAATATCGTTATATTTATTATACTGGTTAAGTAATGAGTTGTCAAAAGTGATTCTAGATATTTATAAAAGTTATATACGTTTTAATAATAAAGTTCTTTTTAAACTGAAAGCGTCTTTGTACGTTTGAAAATAGATTAATAGAATATTATGGAAACCAATTCTCCACTAACTTTTGTCTAACTTTCGTAAATGATACTTTTTGTTTTTATTTATAAATAGCTTTACAAATTATTCTGAATATCGTTAAGAGGAATAGATTTTCTCAAATCATAGTGGACCTCTCAACAGAGACTTGTAATCATAATTCAATGTTTCTGATAATTCAATCATTTAATATATTTTTTTTAATTTCTTCAAAAATCATATTGAAACAAATACGTTCGTGTAAAGTATTATACATTTAATACTTTATTAATATTCTCAAGTTATAATATATATATATATATATATATATATATATATATATATATATATATATATATATATATATATATATATATATATGTATACATATACATATCTATTTATATATAACGGTTCGTGAATCGTCGAAATTTGGTCGAGGTTATAATGAATGTATGAACACAGTTTAAAATTCTTGAGATTTAACTTAACAAACTTTGCTTATCGTGTCGGAATAATATAAAGATTAAAGTTTAAATTTGGTCGGAAATTTCCGGGTCGTCACAGTACCTACCCGTTAAAGAAATTTCGTCCCCGAAATTTGATAGAGGTCGTCATGACTAACAATGAGAATGTTATTATAACGATTATAGAGTTTTATCATGTTCAAGAAGAATGGATAAAATAATTCGATTACTCGAAGCGTGTGAGTGAAGTTATCGTAAATGAATGAAATAAGATAGTAGTGATTCGTCGTATCTTTTGACGTCATCACGATTGATCTCCGAAAAGAAAATTTTTGTAATCTATATTGAATTTGATTATTCGGCGATTAAGGAAATTATGATCCTCTTCGAATTAATGCGATAATCCATTTTGATTTCTCTGTCGGATATTTCACTATAAATCCACCTCATTTGTTTTCTTACAACTCACACCTTCTCAACTCATATTTTAAAGTATTTGTCAATATGCTTCATCCAGTGCTGATTCTTAATATACTCCTCACTTTCATATCTGTCGCTCTTCTTTTTCATCTGCCTCCGGAAGAATCTATTTACTTCTACTATACTCTTGGTTTTATAGTGTTTTTTTTAGTTCTCCCGTGTCTTTATATTGCTATATGCATTAATATATACGGTTTGTGATTTCTGGGTTGTTGTTGGGTTTTATATCTTCCCTTATATTTCAAAGTCCTTGCTTCTTCTATAATCATTGTCATCCACAGTTAATGCTCTCTTCTATTTGCTATGATTTATACTCCCATTTCTAGTTCGGAGCTTTGTCCTTTTGTTTCTTCTTCTTGCGATTAAGCACCGCTTGTAATGGTCCAGAATTCGCAGATATAAATTTCGGAATGAACATTGTTAATGTTCTAGGAAGGAAATTGTAATGGCACGATCTTGACTTGTCAAATTACCAGAATACCTCGGAAAAGGCCAAATCATCAAGAAATATTTTCTTGATATTTAGAGATCAAAGAGAATACAAGAGTCGTGTAACATAGCACATGACGACGTTATGATCTGTGAATCATCATGTTCCATTTAGAAACTCAGCATAAATTACTGTAATATAATCACGTTGATCAAGTGTCATTATATTATACTACTCATACTTCAGCTCCCAACACTTCTTCAAGAATATTCCTATTTTAAACTCGAATGTTTCATAATTTAGAAACTAAAATAGTTTCTTTTATGATGTAATACAGACAGCACGAAGAGGTAAATGATTTCAGATAAGAATAATTATGGAAATATCTTCAGAAATATGGAGGATATTTATAATGAAAGATACGATGATATCTTAAAATTTCTAATATCAGAGGATGATGAAGAATATTGTCCGTAAGGGTTTAGAGTCAGGAGCAATGTATTCGATAATGACTTTAGCAGACACGGAATCATTTGGATTCTTTGAAGGTAGATTTCGTCCTTGTGATTTATCCACAGCCTTCTTCATGGTTTGCTCAATCTGTATTTTTCAGTACCAAATCTTCTCTTTTTCCGAGCTTTGCCAACACACTACTCTTTATCATCAAACTTTTTACTGTTAAGGTCATTTATAGTTTTTGCTGCTTCATCAGTATTTCGAGAACTAGTTCGCAGTTTAGGGTGTTTTTCAGAAACTTCACATTCAAAGTATATAAGTCCAGAAGATAGACACATATAATTGTTGGCGTAGACATGCTGCGAGATTTCAAAATACTGATTGCTAATTTCCGATGATTCGTATGGTAATTCTCGTAACAAGATGCAGATGAGTAAATGATGGGGTTTTGATAAATATAAAGATTTTTCGGAAAGTCAAAGATCAATGAAGTTGTTAATAAGTTTACTGCTAATGTGGCGAGATATATAAGGTTCTCCGGTAATAATGATGAAGGGGTAATCATTATAATAAGACTTATTTGAATGAACAATTGAAGTTGGTTTGCTGGAGCTGTGAAAAAACCGTCTATTTTTAGAAGGGATTGAAAAGTTATTTTAGCTAGTAAATACCAAAAGGTCTGACATGGATACATGTTCAATTATGACTTTGGTTTCAAGAGTTTTTCAGGTACGTAACTGTGGATAACATGTGGTTGGATCATCATCTCGATTGTTCATTATTTGAAGTGTCTTCAGGAATTTCGAAGGGCTTGAACACAGATTATAATCGTTAATATACATACGATGTTCTAACACAGTTTTGAAGTTAAAGTATAGCTTTGAAAGATGTAAGAATCTAAGAGTGATGATACCGGTTATAACTTGAATTGAATTCGGCGATTTCAAAATCATAATATGTAATTAGATTTTTGAATGAGTATGGTTGTTTTGATTTCTATAAAAGAATGTATATTGTTGTGAAAGTAGGGAGTATAATGGATGATTTGCTGAATCAGATTCGAAGAATGTAACATATTAATTGTGAATTTATATATCTCTCGGGTATTACCTACCCGTTAAAAAATGTCACCATTAATATTTTGTACAAAAGAATTTTATTACAGTCTTTATGGAAATATATGTGTATATTTCTTCAGATGTAATATAGATTTAATGAGTTAATATTAAATTAAACTCACTTGATTTATGGTTAAGGCTAGGATAGATAATTTCTAAACTTTTAGAAATTACATAATCGTCATAGAATGTTTTCCCAATGAAGTTATGAATTAATACTTCATCGTTGTGGTATTCCTTAGTATCTACAGGGCGTATGACGTCGATGCTCATGGGACAGATTGTGAAGTTGAGGTTTGCGATGCGGTTGTTGTTGGTGGTGGTAATGGTACTGTTGATGTTGTTGATGGTGGTACTGGTTATGTTGCTGGTGCTGCTGCTGGTGTTTGTAACCTTTGCACCAGATTCTCCAAAGCCACTACCCGAGCGCGAAGCTCGTTGACTTCTTCTATTACACCGGGGTGATTGTCGGTTTAGACGAGCGGATAAATAAGATCTAGAATTTGGTATGGTATATAATCATGACGAGATACTCTGGAAATGAGAGAGAAAATGGTGTTTCGGACAGGTTCGCCGGTAAGTGCTTCAGGTTCATTGCCAAGAGGGCAATGTGGTAGATGGAAAGGATCGCCTTCTTCTTGTCTCCAATGATTAAAGAGGCTACGAACCCATCCCCAATTCATCCAGAATAGATGATGGCTGATTAGTTGATCCATTCCAGTCACACTGCTTTCGGAACTTGCGTGGGATTCCATTTCGAAATCCGAGGGACTTGAACTAATGACGAATTCCATTTCGTACGATTAATTTTTCGATATGAAATGATTTTCCGGCTATCGGGTGGTATTCTAATTATATAGAGCAAAAGGTTTCGTAGATTACGGAGGAATTTACGGAATATGTCAGGCAAAGTTTACAGTAACAGATACGCTAAGATATGAATTTTGTCTATACACTATTCATCTAATCAATGTAATAAGATGTGTCTAGACTAAGAATGATAAGCAGGTAATTTCCGACAAAATGATGAGCAAAACTTTTGACATGCAGACACGGTCGAAGTCCAGACTCACTAATGCATCCTAACGACTTTCAGTTAGACACACTAATGCAGACCTGGTTCGCTAAGACCACCGCTATGATACCAACTGAAAGGACCCGTTCATATACATTATAAACGATTCACAATAGTTGATAACATCGCGAGGTATTTGACCTCTATATGATACATTTTACAAACATTGCATTGACAAACTTTCTTTACAACGAAAGTTGGCGGCATGCACACCATTTCATAATACATCCAACTATAATTGGCTTAATAATAATCTTGATGAACTCAATGACTCGAATGCAACGTCTTTCAAAATATGCCATGAATGACTCCAAGTAATATCCTTAAAATGAGTTAATGCACAGCGAAAGATTTCTTTAATACCTGAGAATAAACATGCTTTAAAGTGTCAACCAAAAGGTTGGTGAGTTCATAGGTTTATCATAACAATCATTTCAATATATTAATAGACCACAAGATTTTCGTTTATAAATATATGTACACTCGCAAGTGTATAAAAGTATTCTATAAGTTGTAGGCACCCGGTAACAAGCCTTAACGTTCATGTTTTACCCTCTGAAGTACACCAGATCAGGTGTGTTTAAGATAACCTCGAAGTACTAAAGCATCCCATAGTCAGGATGGGGTTTGTCAGGCCCAATAGATCTATCTTTAGGATTCGCGCCTACTGTACATAGACAAGTAGTTTAATGTTACCAAGCTAAGGGTATATTTCTGGTTTAAACCCATATAGAATTAGTTTTAGTACTTGTGCCTATTTCGTATAACATTTATAAAATAGCGCATGTATTCTCAGCCCAAAAATATATATAAAAAGGGAGTAATGAAACTCACAATACTGTATTTCATAGTAAAAATACATATAACATCATTTAACAAGTGCAAGGTTGGCCTCGAATTCACGAACGTATCAATATTGAGATTCAATATTGTAGGAAAGTACGTAGACGCAACGGAGATGATAAACACTAGATTGACCTCACGAGCATACCCATGAACCATACCCATCACCTCCATAGCTATAACCCATAATTTCCTTAGCTTTGACTCATTAAAAAAAACTATTTTGAAATCACTTGGACAGCACTCCGTCGTAATATTTTATGTATACTAATAATATCTTGAAATAATACAGAGAAAATATATATATATATATATATATATATATATATATATATATATATATATATATATATATATATAAATCGATTGAGAGATTTTAGAGAAATATATTTTCAAGTTTCTATGAAATAATGAAACATATTGAATTCTATTTATAATAGAGTTTTAAATTATTAAAGTGAATTATTAAAGTATGAATTATTAAAGTGAATTATTAAAGTATGAATTATTAAAGTGAATTATTAAAGTATGAATTATTAAAGTGAATTATTAAAGTATGAATTATTAAAGTGAATTATTAAAGTTAAAGTAAAGTAAAAGTAAAGTAAACGTAAAGTTAAAGTATAGTAAAAGTATAAAAATTATGTATGTATAATACGCGTATAAATATATATAATATTAATTTAAATCGTTATATATATTTAATGAAATAAAATATAAATATCGTTATATTTATTATACTGGTTAAGTAATGAGTTGTCAAAAGTAATTCTAGATATTTATAAAAGTTATATACGTTTTAATAATAAAGTTCTTTTTAAACTGAAAACGTCTTTGTACGTTTGAAAATAGATTAATAGAATATTATGGAAACCAATTCTCCACTAACTTTTGTCTAACTTTCGTAAATGACACTTTTTGTTTTTATTTATAAATAGCTTTACAAATTATTCTGAATATCGTTAAGAGGAATAGATTTTCTCAAATCATAGTGGACCTCTCAACAGAGACTTGTAATCATAATTCAATGTTTCTGATAATTCAATCATTTAATATATTTTTTTTTAAATTTCGTCGAAAATCATATTGAAACAAATACGTTCGTGTAAAGTATTATACGTTTAATACTTTATTAATATTCTCAAGTTATAATATATATATATATATATATATATATATATATATATATATATATATATATATATATACATATCTATTTATATATAACGGTTCGTGAATCGTCGGAATTTGGTCGAGGTTATAATGAATGTATGAACACAGTTTAAAATACTTGAGATTTAACTTAACAAACTTTGCTTATCGTGTCGGAATAATATAAAGATTAAAGTTTAAATTTGGTCAAAAATTTCCGGGTCGTCACATTTTCCGACTGATTTTGAAACTCATGGAAATTTGATTCTACCATTTTCATGACGTTTTTTCTTTATCATTCTCATGGCGTCTTAAATTTATTTTTATTTCTTTTTTAATTTTATGTTCAATTTTTATTTTACTATCTTAAAAAAAATTCCTACTTTTTGACCGGAGGTCCACTTGGATGTAATCTCCTTATCTGTCGAATAGAGAGAGGGATGACTTTTTCTACTTTTGTGAGTGTTTTCACTCTGAGTGGAGAAATGACTTGTTTTTATTCTCGGATAGGGGAAAGATTTTCTACATCTCACATCCCTCATACACCACTCATATGGTATTGAGTTTGTTGTTGTTGTTGTAATAATAATAATAATAATAATAATAATAATAATAATAATAATAATAATAATAATAATAATAATAATAATAATATAACACTCATATGGTATAACAACAACAACAACAACAACAATAACAACAACAACAACAACAACAACAACAACAATAACAACAACTAAGAATCTTCTTTGTTGCTTCCATGCCAAACCGAGCTTGACTTCTCAACCCGGGTCAAAGTCATATTTTGGTACCGCATCATGAATGCCCACATCTCTTATTTCCGCGTCCACCCAAAATGCACATTAACCCTTTCCTCGATTGTTCCTCATGTACATCGAACCAGATGATAATTCTCCTCGAGTCTACAAAATGCACGGTTGTTGTCCTCGGAAAATAGCCTGACCAGGCAGCCATCTGGCCTTGGCCCACGACCTTGCCGTACGGGCTGCCACAAGCCATATGGCTTGCCTTGGTCTCCAGTCCACGACCATGTCACACGGTCCACCAGTAGCCCACGGCCAGTCCATACGAACATAGCCCACGGCCTTCCAAAGTCTAGCCCATGACCTGCCAAGTTGAAATTTTGTGTATTTAAAGGCCATTTATCATTCCAATTTTCCACACACTTTACACTTCACTTTTAACTTCTCTCTCATTACAATTACTATAAAGTCATACTTTTAAGGCCTTCTTCTTCGAGCCGAAAAATTAGTACCCGGAGGTGAACACCGAAGATTGTATTAGGAGCGGTGTGGAGTATGAAGTTGTCACTTTTGTACTTTCGAAACTCAGTTAATCTACTGGTACTTCTATCTTTTATCTTTATATAATGTCTTCCATTATTATGATTTATGATATTGTTACCATGATTAGTGAGTAGTTACCTTTAGTGTATGTTATGATGTAATCAGTTATGCTGCTGAAATAATATTGTGTATGTTATTGAGATGCTTTCCGAATATGTTTTAAACTCGATCACTTTTTCAAATAATAGAATTTAGTTACCGGCTCTATTATTGGGTAGCTGCGAACCTATATTCAGAGTACACTATCTGTGTCACCCCTTGGTAAGAGAACTCTGTCGGATACAACGCAAGTTTGACAGAGGTACACCGGTTGTAGTACGTCAACCTAATATTTGGATTCCGGCAGAGGTCCTTTTCGTAGTGGAACCTCTAATTAGACTAGGAGTACATTGTCGGTCTCGAACCATGCTGGAGTAGTCACTAAGCATATAAACTTAGTACGTGCATGCTGAACCACAACGATTGTTGTAAGTTGTACTGCTGCTAGGTAAGGCCATGGAAATAGTTGAGTGTTGACTAGTACACTGCACCATAATGCGGTCTCAAGCATTGCAGCCCGCTTGAGGAAATCTTAATTAATTAAGGAACTGTTTGTTTAAAAGCCATAAATGATTGGATCGTTAGGATAACCGAATGTGTTCATGGAAGTTACATAGTAACTTGGCCATGGTGTTCTTTATGGTTAAACTCTCTTTAGGGCCTAACCACCTTGTATTAACCAATCATTAATGAAAGCATCAAAACACATCACGTCTCTCAAATTAGGAACACATTGTCTTCTGTTATGCATAAGAAATTTTAGACCTTGAAGAATGTTAATATGCCGCCTTTTCCGAGCGCTCCTATTGATGAGCCTCCCATGCCTACACGTACTCATTTTTTATGGACATCGGGGGTTGAGGGTATTGTTATCTATTCAGAATCGCCAAACCTAACGTAATTACCCAGTGACATATCACTAACGTGATAGGGATGTTTAGGTACATCATAACGAATGCAGAGTCACTGCCTATTCATGAGCCAGGATTTCACAATCTTAGCTAAGTAACTGATGATATCATAACGCGCACTTATCTTAAACTTATCTAAAATACAAATTTTATCGCATTAATTTCCTCTATTTATCTGTTTTCCTTATACCATTAGAGAATCCCAAAACTACTCCTCTATTTAATTAGTTATTAGGATAATTCTACAGATATGGTTTGATTATGTTGTCTTCTTAAATGAACAACCCTAGGTCATACTTCCCTTACTCACTCATAGGAAGGAGTTGTAAATTTAGGCCCTGCATATTATAAAATTCAAAACCATACCCTCATATTAATATCCTAAAAAGACGGCTGGTGACTTGACGACACTGCCACAAAATTAACCGCCCGTTTGGCCATATCAAGCTTCTTCAAATAACATAGGTTCACATGTATCCTCTGCTTGTGCAGAAGCAAATGCAAAAGCATATACATCTTCATCTTGCCTATATCTCAAAGGTGGTACTATTGTTCTTCTAGGCCTATCTCTTGCTTTTTGATGGCTACTGCTAGTATTAGTTTTGGGACTTTGACTTATTTCATCACTATTAACTATACCCTCCAACTCCAGCTCAACTTGAGGTCTATCAAATGTTTCAACCTTATCAACAAACAAGTCTTTATACATCATACCTTAATTGAATGTAACATCACTACTAACAATTATTATTGGTCTTTCATTTGCAGATTTCCACAACCTATACCCTTTTACCCCATCAGGATAGCCAAGAAAAATGCATTTATGTGATGCTTTAATTTACCTTGATTAATATGAGAGTATGCTACACAACCAAATAACTTCAAATGAGCATATAATACACTTTTACCTGACTATAACTCCATGGGTGTTTTCAGATTGATAGTAGTGGAAGGAGACCTAATCACCAAATATGCAGCTGTTGACACTGCTTCTGCCCAAAAAGACTTTGGCAACCCTGAATTGGCTAACATACACCTAACCTTGTTTCATAAAGTTCTATTCATTCTCTCAGCAAGCCCATTTTGCTGGGGTGTTCCTGCCACAGTCAGATGTCTTGTAATTCCATTTGACTTGCAAAAGTGAATGAATTGACCACTTCAAAATTCCAGCCCATTATATGTTCTAAGTGTCTTGACTCTTCTACTAGTTTGATTTTCCGCAAGTATCTTCCATTCTTTAAACTTTTCAAATGCTTCATCCTTGTGTTTCATCACCTAAATCCAAACCCTTCTTGAAAAATCATCAATGATGGATATGAAATATCTTGCACCTCCAATGGATTATGTTCTTGCTGGGCCGTATAAATCAGAATGCACATAGTCAATAACACCTTTAGTATTGTGTATTCCTCTACTAAACTTCACTCTATGTGATTTACCAAGCACACAATGTTCACAGAATTCTGTCTTGACTATTTTATCTTTACCAAACACATTTCTTTTACTTAGTTCAATAAACCCTTGTGAACTTATGTGACCTATTCTCTCGTGCAACAACATACTATTTTCACCCATTTATCTTCTACAACTGATACTTCATTTACCACAGTTTGACCATCATACACATATAAATTGTTATTGTTTCTTGTACCCTGCACCACAACCTTAGAACCATTAATGACTTTCACTTTTCCTTTATGCATATTTACTTTGAAACCATTACTTTCATACTCTCCTAAAGACATCAAATTCCTTTTTAACTTAGGAATATATCTTACATTTCTTAGATCACACTCAACACCTCGATCCGATCTAAGAGTCACAGTTCCAATTCCTTCTATTTCACTAGGTCTATCATCACCCAAGATGACTGTACCACTTTTCTTTTCTTTCAACTCATTAAAGAACCCTTTATTAGGTTTCATATGGTATGAACATCCAGAATCTAACACCCATCTATGTCCAGACACTTCCAATGTCACCATTAACACTTTAGCACTATCATATCCATCTGAATAGACATCAAATGAATATTCTTTATGGGACCTTGATGTACTATCATTCTTCTTCTTACCTCTTTCAGGACAATCCTTTATCGAATGCCCTTCTTGATGACACTTATAACACTTTATTTTTAGTCCAATCTTTAGCTTTGACTTAGATATAACGTTGTTCTTGAAATCTCTTCTTTCTTGCCTACCCCGTACATATAAGCCATCTCCTTCACCTTTGACATCGGTTCTCTTCTTCAATTCTTTAGAATACATTACAGCAAGAGCTTCATCCATGGTGAGTTCTTCTCTACCATATAACAGAGTATCCACAAAATGATCATGTTGTAATGATCCGACTTTTTCAACTTATATTTATACTTATTACTTTCACGAAACTGCGTATTTGTGTGTACTGAGCTATATTATATTTTGGGATCATTATTCATGTTAATTACCTTCGTTAATACCTTACAACATGTTATTAAGTGCTTAATCACTTAACTTGATCCTCAAATGCTTTTATGACCGTTAGTGTCACTTGTCGTTTAGAACGAGCTACGTACTTAGTACACGTTAAACTTTTATCATAATTGGAGTATTATAACTACTTAAAACTAATTGTTATTTCTTAATGACAGTTACCTGGCTTATTGGTTTCTTAATTACGCGTAGTGTTTTACTAATGCACACTAGTTAGTCTTAATGGACTTTTTACCTTAATGGACTTAGGCCCACCCTACTCTAGCTAATGGACTATTAAGTTAGCCCAATTTTTATGGATTTATGATCCATTAAGATGTAGGACAAAACCCGTTAAGTTAATCCAACATACTAGCATATTTGTGTACCATTTCCTACACTTTGTTGCATGGGATCCCAACATGCAAGCATCACCTTTGTACCACCACCCATGCAAAAGCAAAATGGTCCCCCCTTGTCCCCAAAACTGTTGGTTTTAGGAGCACCACCACCACCACCACTAGAAATTCAAGCTTCATCCTCATTTCACACTCCATTTCATTCTCTCTCAAAAACACACACAGTTTCTCTCTCATTTTCTCTCTAGTCTTTCTCACACTAAAAGCTTAAGAACTTGTAAATTTTTCATGAATTTCTTTTTTTTTCTTTCTTTAATTCGACATCATCATCATCATCTACAAAGATTCAAGTTTTGTAATTTGAATCTTCATATATCTTGTAAACTTCAAACCTTGGTTGAAGAAAATACAAGAATATGAAGTATTCAAGCTTTCTAGCTTTGAATCTTCATTACTTTGTTGGATCTAAGTTTTATAGCTTAAGATCACTTTATTTTTGTTTAAAGATCAAAACTTGTGTTTATGATCTTCATAAAACTTGTAGATCTAGCTTTATGCTTTAAGGATCTACAAGAACATTAGAGATCCATGCCTTCTTGCTTAGGGTTTCATTATTTTATTTAGATCTAAGCTTTTTAGCTCATGATCTCATTACTTTTACTAGATCTTAGCTTTCTAGCTTATGGTCTCATTAATCTTGTAAAAATCCAAGCTTTCTCGCTTAGGGTTTCTTAATACTTGAGATCTAAGTTTTTATTTGCAGATCTCACTTACTTGGATCCTTTATATGATCTTTATGGTAATAAAAATCAATTCCTCATCATCTCATATGATGAAGATGCATAAACTTGTGTCAAAAGGACAAATGTTGAAGCTTTATTGTGTTTATACAATAAAGAGACAACTTTGATGTTCAAAACTTATAGAAAGTTAGATTTTACTTTTAGTTGTGTGTTGATGGTTAAAACTTGGTAAAATGATGCTAAAACATCAAATAGTTGTCCACTTGAGGCTTACACGCATCAAGGATTAGAACCGTGATGAACATCAAACACCAAGAAACCCACGGAGCACTTGTTTCTGTTTTTCAGGGTCTGATCTGACTCCTGGAGCTTCTGTAAAGTTGATTTCCAGAAATTTCGGGATGTGTAGATGACTTTTAGTTTAAGACTCACCTATATCCGATGTACGGTTTAGGATTTATAGCCTTCCAAAGTTAACTACGTCTTTGTAACGACGTGCTGAAATTTCTGACCCACTCGCGCTTTGAATATCGCCACGGTCAAACGACATCGAGTTAGGATCTGAATTTCGGATAGCGGTAAGAGGACTCCCAAACGGAGCCTAGGTCTCTGACCGCGCGTCATTTCAGTTTGTGTAGAGGTCGTAGTGGCTGTATGAATTTAGCTATTCGTTTCGATCTCTATCCTTGTTGAAAACTTACTTTACCTTTTACGTATGAATGATGATACTTAGGACTTAACTTATTTACCTTTAAAATTTTTGGGACGATTTACTAACTTAGTAACAGTTGACTTAGGTTGAGGACCTTTTGGACCTACTTACTACTTGCTTACGTTTTCGTATCGATTTTACCGCACATTCACTGTGAGTTATAGCCCCTTTTTACTTTAACTACTTTTGCTACTGAGAATACATGCGCTTTTTATGTTTTACATACTAGACACGAGTACTTTAACTTTATATATGTGTGGGTGATATAACGACACAAATTTTTCCCTTAGCTCGGTAACGTTTAGTCATTGGTTTATGAATCGGTGAACGCGAATCTTAGATATTGATCCATAGGGTTTGACATCCCCACTCGGGCTAGTCGCGCTAGCATTTAATGGGTGTTTAATACTTCGTCTGTTTTAACGCACTTGCCAAGTGTACTTTTAGGGGGTGATATATTATTTTACTTTAAGTTAGTTACCAAGTGCCCACGGTTAAGCATATACTTTTCATACTGTTTTGAATACGAAATCTTGTGGTCTACATTACATTGTTGTTTACAATAAAACTATAGCTCACCAACATTCGTGTTGAATTTTTAAGCATGTTATTTCTCAGGTGCTTAGACGAATTTGCTTCCGCTGTTATAGACTCGCTGTATTAGACTTGCTGTGTTAGACTTCCGCTGCATTGTTTAGAGATGTCTCAAGCATGGAACTTTTTACTTTGCATTCATCACTTATGTTTTATTTGAACTATGGTTTTGTATAACCTTAGCGTTATGTACTATTTTTAAATGCTTTCTATTCGTAGAAGCATGTTACTCATGTTAAACATTTGTCGTTGGTAAAACGTTATCTCTTTTTATGAATGTAAACTTTGTTTTAAAACAGCATGTAGTGTTATACCGTGTAATGAACCTGTTGTTGATGATCCGTACCATTGATTTTTGGATGGGGCATCACACATGTGAATCAGGAAATCAAGTCACCTTCATCTTTAAAATTAACCTCAATGTTCTCAAGATCCAAGATCAATTTATTGAATTCATCTACATGGTCTTTGACTGTGTGACATGGTTACATCTTAAAAGTATACAACTTCTTTTTCAGATACAATCTGTTGGCTACAGATTTGGTCATGTCTCTAGCTTCTCCCATAAACCTTCTGCAGTTGTCTCTTTGGAAACTTCACATAAAACTTTATCACCAACATTCAATATTATGGCAGAATGAGCCTTCTCCATGATATCTTTCTTCTGTTGTCCAGGTAACGTGTCAGGTAATGATTCTTCACCTTCTAAAGCACATGTGATGCCTTGATGAACCAGAAGAGCCTTCATCTTTACTCGCCACAACCTAAAATTATTATTCCCATTGAATTTATCCAAATCTAACTTGATTTGAGTCATGATGAATCGCCAATTTCAATATTCTCGCGGATGACTGTAAACGCCTTTTTTGTGACGAATGAGCCCAAATTGATTGAACAAGCCCAATCGTTAGTTCTGATACCAATTGTTGTAAATTGAATATCAAAACAGTTAAAGTATACAAGATTAGAACTAAATGTTTATTGAATTATCTCAGAACGATTTACACATACAAGAATTGAAATAGAAAGAAAACGTATAGCCAACAGTTTTAACCCTAAATTGCTTATAACAGACTACCAAACTTTAACATAAAAGTTACATATCCAGTCCATGTACTTGTTCACAATTACACAATGTACCCTTATACTTCCATACTTTCTCAGTTACAGCTTCATACTTCACAGTATGTATATGTGTAAGGGTGTTCAAGATACCCGTATGATGGAATTGGCTTTGTGTTTGAGTCTCTAGTTGTCACACTAGATTACTCTTGATCTTTATGAACTGCTTCCTGAATTGCTTCGTGATATTGCTTCATGAATTGCTTCTTTAATTGCTTCATGATAATGCTTTGTGATATTGCTTCGTGATATTATAAGCTTCGTGGTTGACAATATGCATACATGTAAATATTCGTTGTATACACTAAGCTTTGCTTACCGTTATTCTTTATTTCCAATTATAGGCTCCAGTGTGGATAAAGGAAAGAGTACATTAGAAGACTAGCATGGCGATGCGTTTAATTGTTGTTATCTAGGAATGATGACTTACTTATTATGAATGCTTTGTATTTTGGGCTAGAATAGAAGTTCCGAGAATCATGCTTTTGATACTTGTTGGTTGTTTTGGCAATTGGGTTAGGTTAACCACTTTGATTGTAATGGGTCGTGTTAAAACGAAATCGTAAATGTGTATTTTGAAATTTGGGTTGTATGACAATCTATATGTTTAAATGAAGTGGCAATCGTTTGTTAAATTTATGGTGCCCATTTGGGTCTTTGTAATGGGTCTGCTAAAAAGAAGAAAACTGAAGCTGGGAAAGTGCGCACCGCGCACTTGAAGTGCGCTCCGCGCACTATAGAGTAAAAATGGAACAGGAGATTTAATGTTGTAGTGCGCGTCGTGCACCTTCCTACACGTCGCACACATGTGTAAAAAATTGTCGCTTTCAGTTAGGAGTCGTGGTCATATCATCAAAAATCGCCAAACGTTAGAAAGAGAGATGTTTCCAGAAAAACTAAAATGAATAGGTTGATGGTTTCGAAGATTGGATTGAAAAATCGTGGAGTTTGAATTAACTTGATAATGTTATGAAAATTGTGGTATTGAAAAGGTTCAAAATTCCACCATTTTCCAATAGGTGTGAACGAAAGGTTACACCTTTTCGTTGAAAGGTTACATCATTTTGTTGAAAGGTTGTGTCCTTTCATCACACACTTTCATTTCTTATATATATATGGAATATGAGTTTTGCTTTCATAAGAACACACAGAAATACACAAATTCTTTAATACTTGATTTTGATTTTTTTTCTTGCCTGGAAACAAAATCATTTTTGTCTTATCCAATTAAAATTTCGTGTAAACCCGAGGCTTATGAGGGGCGATATTAAGAATGTATTTCACGATTCAAGAACCAATCCAAATTATCAGTCGTTTTCTAACAAACTAATTAAATATTTTCAGATGGGATATCAATCCATTCTTACAAATACGCGATTCCTATCTCTCTATCTTGTTTCATTATTATGTCATGATAGGCACATATAAAATAGTTAATTTATACGGCCTAATTAGTTGTTATCATGATTTATGTTAATAACTGTTGACAGAAATGATGAAAGTGTTACCATTTGCCTTTGTGAATCAAAACATTTATTTACATACGAACGAAAGGCAATTATATGGATTAATTTCATGAGACTTTAAATTAATCTTTGAGTGTTATTTTCTATCATTGACAAAAAATTAGGAATGGCAACTTAATGGTTTATGTTGAAAACTATCAGAAACACATGAGATGTTTGTGAAAACTAATATTCCGTGTTACATATGATCTTGTAAGTAGACACGTATGGGTAGAGATACATACACGTGTCAATTTTGCATGCTAAGTGGTTTGGTATGTAACAAATGAAAAACATATAGAGATCTCTCTTTGTTGTGATGTTGCAACACATGTTGCTTATTAAATGATGACTATTCAATTAATCATGAAATTGAATTGAGAGGTTTCATTAATCTGATGATGTTATTGTTCGAAGTGGCGGTTAATTCTGTTAGAAAGAATACGTTATTGTTTTAACCTGTAAGAACCCCACTCATTTATATTATATAGATTCTAAAAGAGAAAAATATGGGCAAGCATGTACAATATTGATCCATCTGGAATATACATATATGATGGATGTATTGCTTGAAAGATTCTTGTGTGAAAATGTATAGGTAAATTAAATCAACTCGGTCGTGGGTAAATTTATTGGGTACCGTAATTTGTAACGACCCAGAAATTTCTGACCAAATTTAAACCTTAATCTTTATATGTTTCCGACACGATAAGCAAAATCTGTAATGTTGAGTCTAGAAAGTGTTGAAATCAATATTTATGTCATCAGTTACCCTTTGACCATGCCTGACGATTCACGAAACGTTATGTGTATATAAATACGTATATAATAATATGAAATATTATATATTGTAATTGTTAGAATTAGTTATGTACAATGTTAATAATATATAATGATTATTATTTAAATAAAGTATATAGAAAAAAATATATATATATATATATATAGGGATCGTTAGGTAAATGGTAATAACCCTCGCTTAGTGATTCGATTCATATTTAGATATGTTAATATATTGAAAGTAATTACAAATTAAAATATAATTATTATTATTATTATTATTATTATTATTACTTCCATTATCATTATTATTATAAACTATAAATATTAATATCAATAATAATATCGGTATTATGAATATTTTTTTAATACATTTAATTTGTTATATTGCCTTTACTAGTATTATAATTAATGTTATTATTATTACAAAAACTATTAAAATTATATTAAATATTCTTATTAATAATATACAACAACTTATATTATTATTGTGATGTATATTATTATTATTTATTAGTACTTTTATAATTAATAACAAGTTATGTCATATTATTAATAATTAAATTATATTTATAGTTCAGCATTTCTAAATCAGATAAAAGTCAATTTTATTAATTATTATTATTATCATTAATTGTATTATTGTTATTAATATATTTATTAAATATTAAGATTTAATATATAAAAGACAGTTATTTAAAAATTTGAATATATATAGCTTGCAGATATAGATAAATACAGATACAGATGCGTATATATTTATATTCCCATGTGTTCTTCCTTTTTATTTTTTTTTCTATTTTTCCTCCTGTTTACTGCATACCCGTGATCAAGTGTCGACTTCAATCACCATATACAACAGAAATCAGGCGGTTTATATATGTATCTGCCATATGTGATTTTTTTAATCAGATTAAAATAAAAAGTCAGAGAAAACTATCATCCCTTCTCTCCTCTCTTCCTTCTAGTCTCGTTCATTCACCATCACCAACACAAAACCAAACCCAAAACCACCTTATGTTTCGGTTTACTTCTACCATCTCCAAAACTCATCATCTTGGTCACTATCTTCGTTAAAACCATCTAACTTTCTTCAAACCGTCTTCATCACTCTTGTTTATTTCTGCTGCTACCCTTATATATTTTCTGTTTCCATTCGATAAATTGCTGCAAACGGTGTCTGTTTCTGTTTTCTTTCGGTCAGACTCAAAGTCGAGACCAAACCACCATAAAACCCTAATTCCACCATTCTTGCTGCTATCCTGTTCAAGTTAAAACACAAACCAAAGCACCCTCGTCACATTCATCATCATCAATACACCAATAACCATATCACTTCCGTTAAACCTGCAAATCATTTTATTTTTTTTCGCTACTGTAATTGTCTAAAAATCATAACCACTTCTCTCTCTATCCCTCTTGTTTTCTATTTGAAAACCCTAGTGAGAACCATAACCCCTTGTTTCGAACTCTTTCTGTCTCAGCCACAAACCTTGGACAACCATCATTAAATCATAATCTACTGCTACGTTCCCTCTATTGTTTATGATTCGACAGATCTAAATCAATCACTAACAAATCATCATTTAAAATCATACTATACTATCCGTCCTCCTCGTTATATTTATTACTTCCATATTTCGACTAGCTACAACAAGTTTATTATCGAATTGTCACGAAAAGAAATTAAATCATCACCATCGAATACCTTACTGCTCCCTGATTCCTTCGAGTTCTTCAAAACTGTTGCTTCCACATTTGTGTACTCCAATAAACCGAACCATGAGATTGATTACCTGTTTGTGCGTGACCTTTTCTTTTTGACCGACACCATACCTTTATATTTATCTTATATTGGAATACAGCTGGATAATTCCTTTTTATGTGAAGGCGGTTACACCTGGACTAGATTTTAGATGTTAAAGTTACGTATGAACCTAATTTGTTTTGTGGATCCATTTTATTAACGGGCTAAAAATTAAATCGGTTTGTATCTGGGCCGTGTTCCTTATTTTGGGCCGGGATCCATTTCAATTTCCCGGATGAGTCGAACTATACTAAGGATTGTAGGATGAAACAGATTGAAACGGGTTATAAAAATTAGAACGTATTAAAAATCAGAAAAACAAGTTTGGCCGGATGGCATGAAGTGTTGTGTATGAGCTGGAGGTCTCGGGTTCGATCCCGTCGTAGGCTTTTCTTTTTGGTGAAAGTTTTAAAATGGGTATATACATTTTATTTCCATTTCTATTATCATTATCATTATTATTATTACTATTATTATTATTGTTATTATTATTATTATTATTATTATTATTATTATTATTATTATTATTATTATTATTATTAAAATCATTATTTTTAGAATTATTATTATTAGTATAAATTATTATTAAAATTATCATCTTTATTAAAAGTATTATTTTTATTAAAGTTATCATTTGTCATATAAATTAAAGGTATCATTTTTAAACCCAATTATCATTATTATTATTATTATTATTATTATTATTATTATTATTATTATTATTATTATTATTATTATTATTATTATTATTATTATTATCATTTCTAATATTATTTTAGTATTAATATAATTTTAACAAACAAAAGATATATATACATATACATACAAAAATGTAATTACTACATATAACATAACAAAAGTAATATTTTGAAATATATAAAAAGGATATATGAAACATATAGATTAATAATATAAAAATAATATAACTAATAAATTTATATATATGTTCGATTACAATTACGTGTGTTAATATATATACGAATGATATAGGCTCGTGAATCTGAGGCCAACCCTACACTTGTTCAATGATGTTATATGTATTTTTACTACAAAATACAGTATGGTGAGTATATAGTCCCTTTTTAAACTCTAAATATTTTGGGATGAGAATACATGCATTTTATGATTTACGTTATGGACACAAGTGATCAAAAATAAATTCTATGTTGAGTTGTACCATGGCATATTTCTTTATACTTGGTAGCTAATATTTACATGAGGAATGTAAACGCGAATCCTGTTGATAGATCTATCGGGCCTGACAACCCCAACCGGGCTGGACGACCAGTTTTCAACGGTTGCACAGTACTTCGTTTCTGTATACTACACTTGGTACGGTGTAGCGATTATTTAAGAATATGCTGCGATGATTTAAATGTTAAGTATGGTTACCAAGTGCTCAACTACTTTTACATACACATGCTACTGTATTATGTTTAAATATATGAAATCTTGTGGTCCATAGTTATAACGCTGCTAGCATCAAACCTATATCTCACCAACTTTATGTTGACGTTTTAAAGCATGTTTATTCTCAGGTATGAATTAAGTCTTCCGCTGTGCATTTGCTCATGTTAAAGACATTACTTGGAGTCGATCATCGCAATGGGACCAAATGTTGATGACTTTGTCCAGGAGGATTAGGACGGGTTATTTCAGTTAGTATCAGAGCGGTGGTCTTAGCGAACCAGGTCTTGCATTAGTGTGTCTGACTAGTAGTTGTTAAGATACATTAATGAGTCTGGACTTTGACCGTGTTTACATGTCAAAAGTTTTGCTTATCATATCTAGTCGGAAATCATCTACTTATCATCCTTAGGAAATTGTCTGCTTATCATTCATAAGTCTAGACACGTCTTACTGCATTTACTTCATTGATAGTGTATAGACAAAATTCATATCTTAGCGTATCTGTTACTGTAGACTTGCCTGACATATGTCGTAGGTTCCTCTGTAGTCTACGAAATCTTTAGAATTATATATATAGATATTCTATATAGTTAGAATATCATCCGATATCTGAAAATTATTTCACATCGAGGATCCTTTCCATCCACCAAATTGCCCTCTTGACGATGAACCTGAAGCACTTACCGGCGAACCTGTTCGAGAAACTATTTTTTTCTCTCATTTCCAGAGTGTCTCGTCACGATTATATACTATCCCATATTTCGAATCTTATTCATCCGCTCGCTCCAACTGTCAATCATTCCGGTGTACTAGCAGAAGTTAATAAACTTCGCGCTTGCGTGACGGCTTTGGAGAATATGGTTCGAAGGTTACAAACACCAGCAGCAGCACCAGCAGCATAATTAGCACCACCATCATCAACGTCAACAGTACTCTTATCACCCAACCACAACCGCGTCATAAACCTCCACATCATAAACTGTACCTCGGATATCAACCTCGCACGCTTTAATATCACCATCTGTACTTCGAGTATGATTTTCGTTCTACATATCATTCTACATCGATTATCTTCGCTTTGCGTATCGTTCTACCTCATTTATCTTCGTTCGATATGGCAATTATGTAATCTCTAATGTTCTAGAGATCATGTAATCTAGTACTAATGATAAATCAAATGAGTTTAATATCTTATTGACTCATTAAATCCATGATTACATCCGGAGAAAATATATATGCAAGTATATTTTCATAAAGATTGTAATTAAAAATTCTTTCGTACAAACTGTTAATGATGAAAATATTTTAACGAGTAGGTAGTACCCGAGGCATATTTAGATTTCACATTAATAAGTTACACTGTACATTCTTCGAATCTGATTCACGGTCATTTACTATCCTACTTACAACCACCAATATACGAATCTGTTCACCGCAGAATAACCGTTTTTATTCAATTTCATATTTGAATTTTGACCTATCAGAATCCAACAAGTGGCATAATGAAGAAAACATTGGACATGATAAAATTTGTTAGAAACAAACAAATTAATTATAAAGAATTTTGTTAAGAATCCATGCTAACTGTTCCTAGCTAACTGTTCCCAGCTAACTGTTAATTCCGTATTACATTTTATTTATCGCAATTCACATTCTCGCAATTTTATTTATCGTCATTTAATTTCTGTTATTTACTTTTACGCACTTTCAATCGGGACACATGTACACAATACGTCGGATTAATTCTGAGACAATACGTTGTACACGGGTCATGATATATATTTATTTATTTTACGCACTTTAAATAACGGGACACGTATACAAGGTTTCGACCTATCATATCGACCCATCTATATATATTTCGGAACAACCATCGACACTCTATATGTGAAGGTGGGAGTTGGCTATACAGGGTTGGAGTTGATTCCAAAATATATATATGGTTTGAGTTGTGATCAATACTGAGACCGGTACACGGGTCACGATACGTATTAATTAATTCGAATATTATATATATAACTGTATATGAATCATTGGATTATTGGACTATTGGACAATTGGACTGCTAACTTTGGACAATTAAAATGAATTAAAATATTAATTATAACATATGAAACTAAACAATTCTTCAAGCTTGCCACTTGATTTCATCCTAAACCACATTTGTATCTCGACAATTACAAACCGCGTACAAACCTATCAGGATTCTTGAAAATACCTCAATCGAGAAGATGAAACCGCCGCACTTCATCTACGGAAGAAAAGATTTATGCACCTGAAAAACTCTCGAACCCAAAGTCATAGTTTAGCACGTACCGCGACGAATTCTTTAGCATTTATTAGTAAAAACAACCTTACAATTTCTTTCCAAGGTAGCCAATTTTGTCACAGCTCCAGCAAGCCAACTTCGATTTATCGCTCGAATCAACCTTATTATAACTTTGATATATACGATTAGCTTTTCTCATCGTTACCGGAGAACCTTTTATATTCCACTATACTACTATCAGCGTTTAATCATCTCAAAACGCAATTCTTCTAAAAACACCTCGATTTGATGATCCAGATCTATTAACTTTGAAAATGCTGACAAAGCAGCATGTAGTAAGTGGTCTTAATGACCAAAAGTTGATGATAAAAGAAGGAAGTGTTAGGAATGCTCGATAGAAAATTTGGTACTGAAAAACCGGATTGAGCAAACCGTGAAGGAGACTCTGAACAAATTACAAGGACTAAACTTGTACATAAAGAATCATGACGATTCTGTAGCGAACACCTTGCGTCTGAATCTAAACCCTTACGGGTAAATCTTCATCATCATCCTTTGATATTAGAAATTCCAAGACATTATTGTATCTTTCATTATAAATATTCTCAATATTTCTGGAGATACTTTCACAACTATTCTTATCTGAGATCATCTATCTCTCTGTAATATCTGCATTACAACATAAAAGAAACTGTGTTAGTTTCTAAATTCTGAAACCTTCTAGTTTAAAATATGAATGTTTTGAAGTAGTGTTGAGAACTGATGCATGAATTAGTTTAATATAATGGCACTTGATCAACGTCATTATATTACAGTAAGTCATGTTAAGTTTCTAATGGAATCTGATGATTCACAGTACCATCATCATGTGCTATGTTACACGACCCTTACATTCTATCTAATCTCCAAACATATCAAGAAAATATTCTTCTTGATGACTCGGTCTTCTTCAGGGTATTCTGGTAATTTAACAAATAAAAATCGCGCCATTACGATTTCCTTCTTAGAACATTTACGGTGTTCATTTTGAAATCCGTAGCTACAAATTCCGAACCATTACAAGAGATGCTTAATCGCAAGAAGAAGAAACGAAAGAATGAAGCTCCAAAATTGAAATTGGAGTATAAATCACAGCAAATAGGAGGGAGCATTAACTGTGGATGACAATGATTATAGAAGACAGAAGCAGGGACATCGAAGTATAAGGGAAGATATAAAACCCAACAACCTCCCAGAAATTACAAACCGTGTATATCAATACGTATTGCAATGTAAAGACACTGGAGAATTAAAAACATTATAATTCCAAGGAAATAATAGAAGTGAATAGATTCTTCTGGCGGCAGATGAAAGAGAAGAATAAAAGATATGAAAGTTAGAAGTATAACAAGAATCAGAACGAGATGGAGCATACTGACGAATGTTTTAAAGTATGGAGTGAGGGGGAAAGAATAGAAGGTGTGAGCTGTGAAAATAAAGAAACAAAGGGAGTGGATTTATAGTGAAATATCTGACAGAGAAATCGAAACAGATTGGCACATTAAATCAAAGTAGATCATAATTTCCTTATTCGCCGAAGAATCAAATCTTTTAGATTTTCAAGATTTTCTTTTAAATCCCTTAAATTCCGGAAATTCACTGTGACTACGTCAAAAGTTAAATCTCTATCTCCATCTCTTGTGACAGCTTCACTCGTACACTTCACATAATCGAACTGTTTTACCACTATTACTAAATGGTGATAAAACTCTAGTTATCAATTCATATTCGTCATAAAAACTTTTTATTGTTAGTCATGACGATCTCGATAAAATTTCGGGGACGAAATTTCTTTAACGGGTGGGTACTGTAACGACCCAGAAATTTCTGACCAAATTTAAACCTTAATCTTTATATGTTTCCGACACGATAAGCAAAATCTGTAATGTTGAGTCTAGAAAGTGTTGAAATCAATATTTATGTCATCAGTTACCCTTTGACCATGCCTGACGATTCACGAAACGTTATGTGTATATAAATACGTATATAATAATATGAAATATTATATATTGTAATTGTTAGAATTAGTTATGTACAATGTTAATAATATATAATGATTATTATTTAAATAAAGCATATAGAAAATATATATATATATATATATATATATATATATATATATATATATATATATATATATATATATATATATATATATATATATATATATATATATAGGGATCGTTAGGTAAATGGTAATAACCCTCGCTTAGTGATTCGATTCATATTTAGATATGTTAATATATTGAAAGTAATTACAAATTAAAATATAATTATTATTATTATTATTATTACTTCCATTATCATTATTATTATAAACTATAAATATTAATATCAATAATAATATCGGTATTATGAATATTTTTTTAATACATTTAATTTGTTATATTGCCTTTACTAGTATTATTATTAATGTTATTATTATTACAAAAACTATTAAAATTATATTAAATATTCTTATTAATAATATAAAACAACTTATATTATTATTGTGATGTATATTATTATTATTTATTAGTACTTTTATAATTAATAACAAGTTATGTCATATTATTAATAATTAAATTATATTTATAGTTCAGCATTTCTAAATCAGATAAAAGTCAATTTTATTAATTATTATTATTATCATTAATTGTATTATTGTTATTAATATATTTATTAAATATTAAGATTTAATATATAAAAGACAGTTATTTAAAAATTCGAATATATATAGCTTGCAGATACAGATAAATACAGATACAGATGCGTATATATTTATATTCCCATGTGTTCTTCCTTTTTTTTTTCTATTTTTCCTCCTGTTTACTGCATACCCGTGATCAAGTGTCGACTTCAATCACCATATACAACAGAAATCATGCGGTTTATATATGTATCTGCCATATGTGATTTTTTTAATCAGATTAAAATAAAAAGTCAGAGAAAACTATCATCCCTTCTCTCCTCTCTTCCTTCTAGTCTCGTTCATTCACCATCACCAACGCAAAACCAAACCCAAAACCACCTTATGTTTCGGTTTACTTCTACCATCTCCAAAACTCATCATCTTGGTCACTATCTTCGTTAAAACCATCTAACTTTCTTCAAACCGTCTTCATCACTCTTGTTTATTTCTGCTGCTACCCTTATATATTTTTTGTTTCCATTCGATAAATTGCTGCAAACGGTGTCTGTTTTTGTTTTCTTTCGGTCAGACTCAAAGTCGAGACCAAACCACCATAAAACCCTAATTCCACCATTCTTGCTGATATCCTGTTCAAGTTAAAACACAAACCAAAGCACCCTCGTCACATTCATCATCATCAATACACCAATAACCATATCACTTCCGTTAAACCTGCAAATCATTTTATTTTTTTCGCTACTGTAATTGTCTAAAAATCATAACCACTTCTCTCTCTATCCCTCTTGTTTTCTATTTGAAAACCCTAGTGAGAACCATAACCCCTTGTTTCGAACTCTTTCTGTCTCAGCCACAAACCTTGGACAACCATTATTAAATCATAATCTACTGCTACGTTCCCTCTATTGTTTATGATTCGACAGATCTAAATCAATCACTAACAAATCATCATTTAAAATCATACTATACTATCTATCCTCCTCGTTATATTTATTACTTCCATATTTCGACTAGCTACAACAAGTTTATTATCGAATTGTCACGAAAAGAAATTAAATCATCACCATCGAATACCTTACTGCTCCCTGATTCCTTCGAGTTCTTCAAAACTGTTGCTTCCACATTTGTGTACTCCAATAAACCGAACCATGAGATTGATTACCTGTTTGTGCGTGACCTTTTCTTTTTGACCGACACCATACCTTTATATTTATCTTATATTGGAATACAGCTGGATAATTCCTTTTTATGTGAAGGCGGTTACACCTGGACTAGATTTTAGATGTTAAAGTTACGTATGAACCTAATTTGTTTTGTGGATCCATTTTATTAACAGGTTAAAAATTAAATCGGTTTGTATCTGGGCCGTGTTCCTTATTTTGGGCCGGGATCCATTTCAATTTCCCGGATGAGTCGAACTATACTAAGGATTGTAGGATGAAACAGATTGAAACGGGTTATAAAAATTAGAACGTATTAAAAAGCAGAAAAACAAGTTTGGCTGGATGGCATGAAGTGTTGTGTATGAGCTGGAGGTCTCGGGTTCGATCCCGTCGTAGGCTTTTCTTTTTGGTGAAAGTTTTAAAATGGGTATATACATTTTATTTCCATTTCTATTATCATTATCATTATTATTATTACTATTATTATTATTGTTATTATTATTATTATTATTATTATTATTGTTATTATTATTATTATTATTATTATTATTATTATTATTAGTAAAATCATTATTTTTAGAATTATTATTATTAGTATAAATTATTATTAAAATTATCATCTTTATTAAAAGTATTATTTTTATTAAAGTTATCATTTGTCATATAAATTAAAGGTATCATTTTTAAACCCAATTATCATTATTATTATTATTATTATTATTATTATTATTATTATTATTATTATTATTATTATTATTATTATTATTATTATCATTTCTAATATTATTTTAGTATTAATATAATTTTAACAAACAAAAGATATATATACATATACATACAAAAATGTAATTACTACATATAACATAACAAAAGTAATATTTTGAAATATATAAAAAGGATATATGAAACATATAGATTAATAATATAAAAATAATATAAGTAATAAATTTATATATATGTTCGATTACAATTACGTGTGTTAATATATATACGAATGATATAGGTTCGTGAATCTGAGGCCAACCCTACACTTGTTCAATGATGTTATATGTATTTTTACTACAAAATACAGTATGGTGAGTATATAGTCCCTTTTTAAACTCTAAATATTTTGGGATGAGAATACATGCATTTTATGATTTACGTTATGGACACAAGTGATCAAAAATAAATTCTATGTTGAGTTGTACCATGGCATATTTCTTTATACTTGGTAGCTAATATTTATATGAGGAATGTAAACGCGAATCCTGTTGATTGATCTATCGGGCCTGACAACCCCAACCGGGCTGGACGACCAGTTTTCAACGGTTGCATAGTACTTTGTTTCTGTATACTACACTTGGTACGGTGTAGCGATTATTTAAGAATATGCTGCGATGATTTAAATGTTAAGTATGGTTACCAAGTGCTCAACTACTTTTACATACACATGCGAGTGTATTATGTTTAAATATATGAAATCTTGTGGTCCATAGTTATAACGCTGCTAGCATCAAACCTATATCTCACCAACTTTATGTTGACGTTTTAAAGCATGTTTATTCTCAGGTATGAATTAAGTCTTCCGCTGTGCATTTGCTCATGTTAAAGACATTACTTGGAGTCGATCATCGCAATGGGACCAAATGTTGATGACTTTGTCCAGGAGGATTAGGACGGGTTATTTCATAATTTCTGATTAAATAATTTAATTTGATTGGGTTGGTTAATGATGTACAATTAATGAAACTGATATGGATATGCTGGCTGTTTTTTTTTTCGGCTGTTTCATTTGACCATGAAATTATTTTATAATTTCATGGGGGAATTTAATGAAAGTGTTCAGTAACCGTCAAACCAAAAAAAAAAAAATTCCTGTTGAGCTATTTAACGGGACAATAACAAATTAGATTTGTGACTTTCTTATATTACAAAACCATTAAGGGTGCGTTTGGTGGGCAGAATTTCGATTTATATTTAAAAGCCCATGAAATTATATGTTTGTTTGGAGTTTTTGTAGAAATAATTTATAATTGAAAGAGAAATTCTAAAATTACGAAATTTTTACAAAAATAATCCTACAAAAGGACATGGACTTTTGATTTGACACTCCATGTCATCCCACTAACAAATTCTAAACTAACCTCTCATCACACTAACCTAACTTCGGTTCTTTAATTTAATTTTTTTCAGTTTTAACGGTTGACCTCATTCTTCGACATCAACTCACTCCTCAAAAAACAAATTCTTGAATATATATACAATAAATAAATAAATAAATAATGTTAACGTTTTTCTCAGTCGCTATCTTCCTTCTCAAATACATCCACTCACTCTCTTCCAAAAACACAAATGATTTGTGTAACGAGATGTGAAGCATTCCATTAAAGTACTTCGTATTTCATATTTCAAAAGTCCCAAAAATCAAATAATATATTTAGGGTACCTGCATATGTTTTTTCACCAGTATAAATTTATTTGTACTATCATGTGTGGAAGAAGTGGAATAAATATTTTATTGATGGTGGTATAGAAATCGTTGTAGCAAAGTCCTTGTTATATTGATAGTTTGGAAGATGTATACCTTAATTAATGCAGTCTAAATCAATGATTGATCACATTATCAGTTATCTTATATACATTGTGAATTGTGTTTAGTTACGTAGAACGAAAGATAAATAATGGAGACCGTACTATCAAATTACATGATATAAACTACAACTCGTAAGTATAATAAACAAATGAAATCTTCATAATTCAAAAAATCGTCATTTTTTAAAAGAGAAGAAGTATAAGATGATTGATCGGATATGTGTGATGATGACGATTCATTTGAACACTGCTCCATATTTATAAAGATTATATTGAGACTAGCATGTATTGACAGTTGCAATATTGAAGAATACGGAGTAATAAAGAACGGGGAGAGAAAGATATTAATATTGTAAATTTTCATGCCTTAATTACTTACTATGTAACTAGTTTAGGTTGGGTGAATATAATTTGTGAAGGAAGCGCTCGTAAACGTGAGATGGGAAGTCAATTTAGGGTATGTTAGTGGGATGCCATATAATGCCAAATCACATGTCCATGTAATTTTGTAAGATATCTTTTGTAAAAGTTTAGTAATTCTAGAATCTCTCTAACAAAATGACATAGACTTTTGATTTGGCATTCCATGTCATCCCACTAACCAACTCTAAACTATCCTCTCATCCCACTAACCTAACTTCCGTCTTTCAATTTAATGTTTTTTCATTCGTAACGGGTGACTTCCTTGCTAGATACATCAACCCACTCCAAAAAAAAAAAAAAAAAATCTTGAATATTAATGTAATAGAAATAAATAAATAATTTTAACGTTTTTCTCACTCGCTATCTTCCTTTTCAAATACACCCACTCACTCTCTCCCAAAAACACAAATGATTTAGGTAACGAGATGTAAAGCATTCCATTAAAGTACTCCGTATTTCATATTTCAAAAGTCCCAACAATCAAATAAGATATTTAGGGTACCTACATATGTTTTTCCCCCCAGTATAAATGTATTTGTACTATCATGTGTGGAAGAAGTGGAATAAATGTTTTATTAAAGGTGGTAAATAAATGGTTGTAGCAAAGTCCTTATTATATAGACAGTTTAAAAGATATATACCTTAATTAATACAGTCTAAGTCAATGATTGATCATATTATAATTATCTTATATACATTGTGAATTATGTTTAGGTACGTAGAACGAAAGTTAAAAAAGGTGCTTGTTGCCACTTTATTAGTAAGGTTGTTTACCTCAGGCGGAAACTTGACTTAACGAAGACAGTACTATCAAATTACATGGAATAAACTACAACTCATAAGTATAATAAACAAATGAAATCTTCATAACTCAAAAAGTCATCGTCCTATAAAAGAGATGAAGTATAAGATGATTGATCGGATATATGCGATGATGAAGATTCATATTAAGACTGCTCCATATTTATGAAGATTATATTGAGACTAGCATGTATTGACCGTTGTAATCTTGAAGAATACGGAGTAATAAAGAACATGGAGAGAAAGATATTAATATTGTAAATTTTCATCCCTCAATTAATTACTAATTAATTCAGGTTGAGTGAGTATAATTTGTGAAGGAAGTGCCCGTGAATGTGGGATGGGAAGTTAGTTTAGAGTATGTCAGTGGGATGACATGGAATGCCAAATCACATGTCCATGTCATTTTGTAAGATACATTTTGTAAAAATTTAGTAATTCTAGAATATTTTCTAATTGAAAGAGAAATTCTAGAGTTACTACATTTTTACAAAAGATATCTTACAAAATGACATGGGCTTGTGATTTGGCATTCAATGTCATCCCACTAACAAAATCTAAACTAAACTCTCATCCCACTAACCTAACTTTCCTCCTTTAATTTATTTGTTTTTCATTTTTAACGATTGACTTCCTTCGTCGATACATCAACCCACTCCTCAAAAAACAAATTCTTGAATATATATAATTAATAAATAAATAATTAATGTTAACATTTTTCTCAGTCGCTATCATCCTTCCCAAATACATCCACTCACTCTCTTCCAAAAACACAAATGATTTGGGTAATGAGATGTGAAACATTCCATTAAAGTACTCCGTATTGAATATTTAAAAAGTCCCAGCAATCAAATAAGATATTTAGGGTATCTGCAAAAAAATTTCCCAGTATAAATGTATTTGTACCATCATATGTGGAAGAAGTGGAATAAATGTGTTATTGATGGTGGTATAGAAATCGTTGTATCAAAGTCCTAGTTATATTGGTAGTTTGAAAGATATATACCTTAATTAATGTAGTCTAAATCAATGATTGAGCATATTATCAATTATCTTATATACATTGTGAATTGTCTTTAGTTACGTAGAACGAAAGATAAATAACGGAGACCGTATTATCAGATTACATGGCATAAATTACAACTCATAAATATTATAAATAAATGAAATCTTCATAATTCAAAAAATCATCATCTTTTAAATGGGAAGAAGTATAAGATGACTGATCGGATAAGTGCGATGACTGATCGGATAAATGCGAAGGAAGCGCCAATGAATGTGGGATGGAAAGTTAGTTTAGGGTATGTTAGTAGGATGACATGGAATGTCAAATCACATGACCATGTCATTTTGTAAGATATCTTTTGTAAAAATTTAGTAATTCTAGAATTTCTCTAATTGAAAGAGAAATTCTAGAATTACTAAATGTTTACAAAAGATATTTTACAAAATGACATGGACTTTTGATTTGGCATTCCATGTCATCCCACTAACCAACTCTAAACTAACCTCCCATCCCACTAACCTAACTTTCGTCTTTTAAGTTAACCATTTTTCATTTTAACTAGTTGACTTTCTTCCTCGATACATCAATCCACTCCTCAAAAACAAATTCTTGAATATATATGTAATTAATAATTAATCTTAACGTTTTCCTCAGTCGCTATCTACCTTATCAAATACATCCACTCACTCTCTCCCAAAAACACAAATGATTTAGGTAACAAGATGTGAAGCACTCCATTAAAGTGCTACGTATTTTATATTTCAAAAGTCCCAACAATCAAACAAGATATTTAGGGTACCTGCATATGTTTATTCCATAGTATAAACGTATTTGTACTATCATGTGTGGAAGAAGTGGAATAATTGTTTAATTGAAGGTGGTATAGAAATCGTTGTAGCATAGTCTGTATTATATTGATAGTTTGGAAGATATATACCTTACTTAATGAAGTCGAAAGAAATGATTGATCACATTATCAATTATCTTATATACATTGTTAATTGTGTTTAGTTACTTAGAAAGAAAGATAAATAATGGAGACTGTACTATCAAATTACATGGCATAAACGACAACTCATAAGTATAATAAATAAATGAAATCTTCAATAATTCAAAAAATCATCGTTTCTCAAAAGAGAAGAAGTATAAGAAGATTGACCGGATATGTGCGATGATGAAGATTCATATAAGGATTTCTCCATATTTATGAAGATTATATTGAGACTAGCATGTATTGACCATTGCAATCTTGAAGAATAATAAAGAACTGAGAGAGAAAGATATTAATATTGTAAATTTTCATGCCTTAATTTATTACTCTGTAATTAATTTAGGTTGGGTGAATATAAATTGTAAAGGAAGCGCCTGTGAATGTGCGATGAGAAGTTAGTTTAGAATATGTTAGTGGGATCACATGGAATGCCAAAACACAAGTCCATGTCATTTTGTAAGATATCTTTTGTAAAAATATAGTAATTCTAAAGAGATATTCAAGAAATTACTAAATTTTTACAGAAGATATCTTACAAAATGACATGGACTTGTGATTTTGTATTCCATGTCATCCCACTAACCAACTCTAAACTAACCTCCCATCCCACTAACCAAACTTTCGTCTTTTAATTTAATCTTTTTTAATTTTTAACGGTTGACTTCCTTCCTCGATACATCAACCCACTCCTCGAAAATAAATTCTTGAATATATATGTAATTAATAAATAATTAATTAATCTTAAAGTTTTCTAAGTCGCTATCTTCCTTATTAAATACATCCACTCACTCTCTCCCCAAAACATGAATGATTTGTATAACGAGATGTGAAACATTTCATTAAAGTGCTCCGTATTTTATATTTCAAAAGTCCCAACAATCAAACAAGATAATTAGGGTACCTGCATATGTTTATTCCTTAGTTTAGATGTAATTATACTATCATGTGTGGAAGAAGTGGAATAAATGTTCAATTGATGGTGGTATAGAAATCGTTGTAGCGAAGTCCATGTTATATTGGTAGTGTGGAAGATATGTACCTTAATTAATGAAGTCTAAATCAATGATTGATTACATTATCAATTATCTTATATACATTGTGAGTTGTGTTTAGTTACGTAGAACGAAAGATAAATAATGGAGACCGTACTATCAAATTACTTGGCATAAAATACAACTCATAAGTACAATAATTAAATGAAATCTTCGTAATTCAAAAACTCATCGTCTTTTAAAAGAGAAAATGACATGGACTCGTGATTTGGCATTCCATGTCATCCCACTAACCAACTCTAAATTAACTTACCATCCCACTAACCTAACTTCCATCTTTTAATTTAATCATTTTTTATTTTTAATATTAGACTTCCTTTCTCGATACATCAACCCACTCATCAAAAAACAAATTCTTAAATATATATGTAATTATTAAATAAATAATTAATCTTAACATTTTTCTCAGTCGCTATCTTCCTTCTGAAATACATCCACTCACTCTCTCCCAAAACACAAATGATTTGGGTAACGAGATGTGAAGCATTCCATTAAAGTACTCCGTATTTCACATTTCAAAAGTCTCAACAATCAAATAAGATATTTAGGATACCTGCATATGTTTTTTCCCCAGTATAAATATATTTGTACTATCATGTGTGGAAGAAGTGGAATAAATGTTTTATTGATGGTGGTATAGAAATCGTTGTAGCAAAGTCCTTATTATATTAGTAGTTTGGAAGATATATACCTTAATTAATGTTGTCTAAATCAATGATTGATCACATTATCAATTATCTTATATACATTGTGAATTGTTTTTAGTTACGTAGAACGAAATATGAATAATGGAGACCGTACTATCAAATTACATGGCACAAACTACAACTCATAAGTATAATAAATAAATGAAATCTTCATAATTCAAAAAATCGTCGTCTTCTAAAAGAGAAGAAGTATAAGATGATTGATCGGATATGTGCGATGATGAAGATTCATATGAAGACTGCTCCATGTTTATGAAGATTATATTGAGACTAGCATGTATAGACCGTTGCAATCTTGAATAATATGGAGTAATAAAGAACAGGGAGAGAAAGATATTAATATTGTAAATTTTCATGCTTTTGTTAATTACTCTGTAATTAATTTAGGTTGGGTAAATATAATTTGTGAAAGAAGCGCCCGTGAATGTGGGATGAGAAGTTAGTTTAGGGTATGTTAGTGGGATGACATGGAATGCCAAATTACATGTTGATGTCATTTTGTAAGATATCTTTTATAAAAATTTAGTAATTCTAGAATTTCTCTAATTGCAATGAAAGCGAAATTCTAGAATTACTAAATTTTTACATAAGATATTATACAAAATGACATGGACTTGTGATTTGCAATTCCATGTCATCCCACTAACCAACTCTAAACTAACCTCACATCCCACTAACCTAAATTCGGTCTTCTAATAAAATCTTTTTTTTTTCATTTTTAACGGTTGACTTCCTTCCTCGATACATCAACCCACTCCTAGAAAATCAAATTCTTGAATATATATGTAACTAATAAATAAATAATAAATCTTAACGTTTTTCTCAGTCACTATCTTCCTTCTCAAATACATCCACCCACTCTCTTCCAAAAACACAAATGATTTGAGTAACGAGATGTGAAGCATTCCATTAAAGTACTCCGTATTTCATATTTCAAAAGTCCCAACAATCAAATAAGAAATATTGTAACACCGATAATTTTTTTTATATCACAGCGGAAGACAACAATTACTAAAAGAATCCAGATTAACATTTACAAAAGGACACAGTTCAAAGTTTATCCGTATTTTTACAATCCCTTATTACACAAAACAGTGTTACACGACATCAGTATCCGACTCTGGTCACAGTCAGTTTTAAACGAAGTAAGAAAACATCAGAGTTGGGTCTTGTGAAAAATTTCTTCCAAACCCGTCCGTAACACTCATCCAACTAGCAGTATCTAAACCTGCAAGGGGAATAAATGTGGAGGTTAACGCACCGCTAAGTGAATGGATATTATCTAGCAGACATAACTTAAGAATCACACAAGCTATACCCTACACGTCATACACATGCTAACCACCAAATATCATACAAATAAAGACAATACGAGGATCAGGGCTTGTACGGTCACATGACTCCTAGCTGATCAGGCTAGAATCTACCGATAGTCCTTGCTACCTGATTCACAGTATAGTTATTCAGACGCGGGGGATGCGTCATTCAAAACTAGACTCCACAATCTATAGCCCTTGGACCCAACCTCCCCAGGCTTGGTTGACCTCGTACGAACTCTAACCTCCACAAGCCCGGTTACGAGTCCACAACCTCCTTTGGCTCGGCTGGTGCCAAAGACAGTGCACACATAATATCACATAGCAACAATAAGCATGCAATCATCTAACTAGCATGGCAACCATCATTTAAGCATGACAATCATGGTAAAAGAGTTAATCACAGTAGCATGGAAAGCTACTTAAACTCTATCCGGAGATAGACCCACTCACCGATTACCAGCTACAGCTCAGGTATCTAACTCTGAGATTTCTCATTGTTCTTATCTCCTGAGAACGATATAAACAAAGTCAGTAAGTGTTCTAATTAAATTAGACACACGGTCAGCATAACAGCTAGTACACAACACTTAGTAAAATTTTCACTGCCAAAGTCCTTCGACCGACTGTTCAAGACAATCGGCCGACCGTCGTCACACCATCGGGCAATGGTCTCACCCACCGGCCAAACGTCTAATTAAAAATTCACTACCCGAAGGACTCCCACCCTCGGCGATGGTCAATGACCATCGACCGGTTGTCAATCACCATCGGGCGATGGTCCAAGACCATCAGTCGAAACTAGTTCATCAGCTGTAACAACAGTAAAGTGACGGATTTTGAGCAAAAATCACCAAATCTCGATCTTTGACATGTTTTTTACCTCAAAACCGACCGCATCTTGTACACAAAACGTTTAGAAACATAAACCCACAAGTTTTTAACCAAAAGAACATCAATTTGAGCACTTTTGACACCAAAATCACTTTTAGCAAAAACCAAACTTCAAACTCAAATAAAATACCGATTTGGAGATGAAATCCGACAAATCTTACCTTGATTGATTCACAACGACACAAGGAATCGATTTCTTAACACAAATTAAGAACCAAGTCGAGATTGAATGTATACAGTTTGAGTGAAAGGGAGTTAGGTGCGTGATGTGATTTGAGAATTATCTGGAAAATGAGAGATATGGATCAGATAATAGACACTTATTTGGCTTCTAACACATACCCCTATCACACACAGGTATTTACCAGTTATCTGATATCTTTTGTACCTCATTAGGCGGTCCTAACGGAGTTCAAATTAAATAAACAAACCTGTTCTGTGACCATTATCACAAACTGATCCACTTCCAACTAGCCCGGGTTTCAGTTAGTTACAAATCCGTCCCTCTTTAAAGAGATTCCATCCTCGAAATCTGTTCTAAGTCAAATAATCGAGGGTAACAAGTCTTCATCAAGTCTTCAGTTTCCCAAGTAAGGTTCGATCCCAAACTGTGCTTCCACTCTATCAGCACCATTAGAATATGTTTCTTTCTTAACTTGGTGACTATTCGGTCAACTATACGAATCGGCTCTTCCACCAACTTCTAATTCAAATCAACCTTTAAATCTTTCAACGGTGAGAGTTGCGTCTCATCCTCAACCTTACACTTACGTAGATAACACACATTAATAGTTTTATGAATACCGGCTAGTTCTGACGGAAGATCCAAAACCACTGTCTGATCGTTCAAGATCTCACTGATAGAAAATGGCCCAATAAACCTCGACGCAAGCTTACCCCATTTAAAGAATCTGATAACCCCTTTTCACGGTGAAACTTTCAGATACACACGATCACCCACACTAAAGGTTATTGAACGTCTACACGGATCAACATACATTTTCTGCCTATCTCTAGCGACTTTCAACTTTTATCTCGCAATAGCAAATTTTTCAGTTGTCATTTGAACAATTTCGGGACCTGCAAACTGTTTCTCCTCAGCTTCTAACCAACAAGTCGGAGTTCTGCAACAACGACCGTAAAACATTTCATAAGGTGTCATCTATATACTCAAATGATATGAGTTGTTATACGCAATTTCAATCAACAGAAAATGTAAATCCCACAACCCACTATATTCTAACACACAGGCCCTTAACATATTCTCTAAAGTCTGTATTGTTCTGTCACTCTGACCGTCTGTCTGATGATAAGTTGTACTCAAATTCACACATGTACCCAAATTCTGTTGTAGACTGTTCTAGAAGTTTGACACAAATCTAAAATCTTTGTTTGACACAATCGATAACGGCACACCATGTTCACTAACAATCTCTTTCACATATAACTCGGCCAATTCACTCAACAGCGATGACTCACTGGTAACTAAAAAGTGAGCACTCTTGGTCACACGGTCAACTATTACCCAAATCATATCATGTATTTTCTGAGTTCTTGGTAACTTTGTCACAAAATCCATCATAATATGTTCCCATTTCCACTCGTGAATTTCTAACTGACGTAATGACCCATACAGTTTTTGATGTTCTGCCTTCTCTTGTGCACAAATATGACATTTTTTTACAAAAAGACCGATGTCTGTTTTGATAGTACTCCACTAATACACATATTTCAAGTCATGATACATTTTATTGCTGCCTGGATGTACTAGCAGTCTGGATTTATGAGCTTCTGTCAAGATCAAATCCCTCAAGTCTCCAAGCATAGGCAACCAAACACGGTTATGAAAGGTCTTAAGTCCACCCGAGTCATCGGTTAGGTCAAATGTTTGTTTAGTCATCATTTCAGATTTAACATGTTCATCTTCTAAAGCAACGGTTTGAACACTTTTCAATTGGTTAATTAAATATGAATTTATAATCAAACGCTGAAATTTCACATTCTCACTAGACTATTTACAACTTAATGCATCTGCAACAATGTTTGCTTTACCATGATGGTATTTAATTTTACAATCATAATCTTTAATCAATTCCTGCCACCATCTCTGACGCTTATTTGGTTCTCTTTGTGAGAAGATATACTGCAAAACTCTTTGTGAGAAGATATAGGCGCATATCTCAAGTCACCTAAATCCCTTAAACCATGCTCTGATACCACTTGTAACGACCCAACCCACTATCCAACCAAAACACCAAGATTTTTTTACAGACCATCTGGACGGTGTCCAGTTGTGAAGGGTAGGACGGCGTCCAAGCAATTGGGACGGCGTCCAAATGAACTGCCAGGGGCTGTCCCCAGAGTCCAACTTGCGAGAACGGAAAACTCGCTTCCCGACACTTTTAGGCGAGTCGGTTTTCACAACATGTTATAATAATTTAAACTAAGAGATTTCCACAACAAGATCGAGTTTTACAACACTGGTCCCACATCGACCCAAATTACGACAAAGTGACCATTTCAATCCATTTTAGTTTTAGTACAAAACATAGATCGAGCATGGTGATTGGGGATACGCTACCCAATCCTAATCAAATCCAAAAGCACGTCTTCTAAAGCAAACTACGCAAGTCCGCTAGTCCCCACGCTTACCCGAACCACCGTCTCCATGAAATCTATAAAAATGTAAACAACGAGAGGGTAAGCTAATGCTTAGTGAGTGAGAATATACTACATACATATATATACATGCATAAAATGTACATGCCACACAAATAATCAATTGGCACATACCGGAGCATCCAAGCATAAAGGCAAGCTAATCTAAGCATACCGTACAATCGCTATACAACAAGCTAACAATATCAACAAAGTAAGTTCACCAACACCGATATGAACAACGCCATCAAGCTACACCCATAGGGCTAGCTACATCACAACAATACGACAATATATATAACAATAAAGCGTAAAATGCCCAAGGTTAACCCCTTAACCCAATACCAAATGAAGATTGGCCGAAACTACATGAGCCTTAGTAAATCCGCATCCACACGAGACTACTATCTTCATTACCACAACAACATCGAGGTTGGCCGAACTACACGAGCGTTAGTAAATCCGTATCCACACGAGACTGCTAACTCAATAAGAAGACCGAACTACATGCATCATCGTGAATCCGCATCCACACGTAACTCACCTCCCAAATCAAAACCCACGTCATCAGGGTTACTCAACCGCAATTCAATACCAACCCTTTGCCATCGGTGTTATATAAATTCACATCACAAGCCCATGTGATAATGTACACACAAAGTGTGCACCTCGCCAAAGGTGGTCAACCAAAACGCACAACCGTGCCAATTGGACCTATACACAAGTCCATCAAATCCACCTATATGTGAAGTGAGCTCTATAGCCGAGGTTCACTTCGCCCAACCCGCACCCATCCTACACATACATATGCACATAGGATATTAACACTCACCTTGTCGCCTTGATGAATGCTACCGAAATAATCCGCAACACACCGATGGAACGTACCTATTCCATTATCACAAATACAACAACACAATTAGGGTGGATTTACAAACCAACCTATATTGACAACTAGTGCAATTTCGACCCGAATGCACTTCCAAGCACAAACCGTGCCCAACTAACCAATAATCACTAACACAAGTGAAAAGGGACCTAACACACCAATTGAACCCGAACACAAGTGTTAAACACTTGTCTTACCCAATTTGATACATAAACCCTAATTTTGACCCATTTCAAAATTAGTCAACCAAACACACTCACAAGTGTTCCAACACTTCCATAATCACTAAACCTAGTGATTAAACCCATCATCAAAGCCTAATCATGGCCAAAATCGTCAACCAACCTAAAACCCACCAAGTATCACAATAATTAGTCAACATAAACCCACTTCATCATCTAAAAGGGTTTCACAACTAATCAAGCTCAAACCCTAACTTGAATATCAAATCTAACAATTGAAATTCGAAGTTTGAACTTACCAATACTACCACAACGTAGCCGTGAACGAGATGAACAACTTTAAAACCCGAGCTTTGGTGAGAATCTGACTCCTTCTTCTCCAATTCAAGCTCTCTCTCTAAACTCTTTCTCTCTCTCTAGATATGGATGAGAGTGTTTTTGTGGTGAGGATAAGGTTGAATGAGCTCAACCTTGCCCATTTGTGGCTTAAAAATGGCAACCTAGTGAAAAGACCAATTTTAACAACCCAACCCGTTATACAATCGAATACGCGTAATAAATTTTTTTTATACAGAGTGTAGTGCGCGGCGCGCACTAGGCCTGGCAACTTCTGTCCGGTTTTGCCATTTTTTGCTTAAAGATCTCCCACTTCCCGACACTTTTAGACGAAATGATTTTCACAACACATTAATATAAGTAAAACTAACACGTTCCAATAATAAAAGAAGTTTTACGACTCCGGGCGCACATCGTCCCGAATTACGAATTTCGTACAAAATACAAGTTTCGACCAAATCAGTTTAAATTCCAAACGACACTAGAGCATGATGTTTGGGGGTTAAATTACCAAAATCTCTGTCAAACTTCAAAAAGCTATACTCCCAAAAGCTTCTCCTATCATAACAAAGCGGGATCACTAGTCCGAACGGATACCCTTTCCCTTGTCCACGCCAGAACCTATAAAAAGGTAAACAACGAGAGGGTAAGCAAAACGCTTAGTGAATGCAATAGTTATACACATACATATATAATATACCTACTTGCAAACAGTTATTCACATACCGCATACATGCTAGCAATATATTTAGCATACCATCTCAAGTACGAAGCTAAAAATCTCCAATAACGCAACTAGCATAAACAATAGCATATAATCGACATAATACAATATGCTACAATACAACACACAACCATGGTTAACCATAATCGTTTCATGGTGCTACCGGCTCTTTGGTTCACACCATACGCATCGGTTGTGACGCTACCGGCTCTTTGGTTCACATCACAACCCGAGTCATACTCGCGCTAAGTGCTACCGACTCTTTGGTTCACACTACAACACACGTTCTACGATGCTACTGGCTCTTTGGTTCACATCATAGCACAATCGCACATACTATGGCACTACCGGCTCTTTGGTTCATACCATAGCATACAAATAAATACATTATATACATACGCATATAATTATTCCACTCACCTTGTATTCAAAGCGAAGGTAAGCCAAGAAGCTCTTCAACCGTCAACGAAATCACCTATAATATCAATATAAAATCAACACTTATCTAAATGGGACTTTAAACCCGCCCAAATAGACACCTAGTGCAATTGTTCACCCTTGCACTCATAATGCCAATCATAGGCCTAACTCGCCAATAACCACTAAAACTAGTGACCATGGCATTAAATCAGCCAACTACACACCACTAGGTCATTCAAAACTCGTTTGACCCATATCGAGGTTAACATACCCTTTTGGTTCATCCACAACCCAAATAACACCCATTTACAAAAACAACAAAGTGTGCTAGTGATTAACTATCCATCAACAATTAACATTTTGAAACCCTAGGTTAGTTACTATTGAGTCCTCATGACCCAATCTTACCCAAGAACACCCAAAATCACCAAATATGGGTTTTATGTTCACCATTTACCCAAACCGTCACTCTTATATAAATCAAAGTAAGGAAATCAAAGTTAGAACATACCACCACAACCAAAACGTAGTTAAAGGCTAGAAGAACAACTTTAATACTTGAGCTTTAACCCGAATCAGGCTTCTTCCTCCTTGATTTGAGCTTTCTCTCTCTCAAAGGGTTTCTCTCTCTAAAATTGAAGTGGAATTGAAGATGGTGTTGGTGGTTGTGTTGAATGTGTTTCAACCACCACAAAACTGGCCTTAAGTGACCTAAACCCGGCCTCAAGTGAAAGGACAAGAATGCCCCTCATTTAACTTTAATTTAAAAAGCAGAAAACTGTGCCCAGGAGCAGTGCGCCAAGCGCACCCTTAATAGTGCGCAGCGCGCACAAGTGATCTGAACGGGTTCTGACCCAGTATAATTACACACTGTTATCCACACTTTATGTACCCTATTTACATCTCTGTACAATAAATAATCGGGTCTTACAACTCTCCCCCACTTGAATCGGAGCGCGTCCTCGCGATCCAAGCCGCATGACAAGAGGGAAGATAAACTAACACAAACTCTTCGGGCTCCCAAGTAAACTCGGAACCTTTACTACGACGCCATTGAACTTTAAAAGTTCTCACCTCTTTATTTCTCAACCTTTTGACCTTCTCATCGAGTATAGCAATCGGCTCCACAATATACTCTAACTTATTGTTTAGCTCAATCTCGTCTAATGGTACCCATGAAGAATCATCCGCAAGACACTTACGAAGATGGGAAACATGAAATGTATTATGGATCCCCGCAAGCTCTTCGGGTAGTTCCAAACGATACGCAACTTCACCAACACGAGCTAAAATTTTAAATGGCCCAATAAACCGAGGAGCTAACTTTCCTCGTTTTCGCAACCGAATAATACCTTTCTATGGCGAAACCTTAAGCATCACCATGTCACCTTCTTGGAACTCAATCGGTCATCTACGCTTATTGGCATACGACTTTTTCCTATCTTGAGCCGCTTTCAAATGTGTCCGAATCATCTCAATCTCACTATTCATCTCTAAAATCAAATCGGTACTCCTGATTTCCCTTTGTCCCACGTCACCCTAACAAATCGGAGTTCGACACCTACGCCCATAAAGCATCTCATAAGGTGGCATCCCAATACTAGTATGATAACTATTATTGTACGAGAATTCCACCAAAGGTAAATGCTCATCCTAACTACCACTGAAATCGATAATACACTCCCGTAACATATCCTCCAATGTTTGATTCGTACGTTCAGTTTGACCATCCGTTTGAGGATGGTACGCCGTGCTCAATCTCAATTGTGTACCCATATCTTCATGAAACTTTTCCCAAAACCGAGATGTGAAACGAGTATCCCGATTCGAAACAATAGATATAGGGACCCCGTGTCTCGATATCACCTCCTTGATAAACAACCTTGACAAAGCCTCCGACGATATCGTTTCCCAAATGGGAAGAAACAAAGCACTTTTCGTCAATCGATCAACTATCAACCAAATCATATCAAATTGGGTTCTCGCCGTCTTAGGTAACTTCGTGATGAAATCCATGGTAATGTGCTCAAATTTCCATTTCAGGATTTCTAATGGTTGTAACATACCATACGGTTTTGATGCTCAGCCTTAACTTGCAAACATGTGACACATTGTTCTACATACTTTACAACATCACGTTTCATGCCCGGCCACCAATACTCTTTCTTCAAATCAAGATACATCTTCGTCGCACTCGGATGAATGGAATACTTTGACTTATGTGCTTCATCAAGTAACACTTGTCGAAAATCTCCCATTTTAGGCACCCACACTCTTCTTTGAAAGGACAACAAACCATGCGGGCCTAAGGTAATGGACTCTGTTTGCCCCACGATTCGTTCTTCATGCTTCTTATTAACAAAAGCTTCAATTTGGATTTCACCAAGCTTTACAAGAAAATTGTTAGTAATAATCATGCGTAACAATCCTACTCGTATCACCGGATGTTGACTCTTTCGACTCAACGCATCCGCGACCTCAATCGCCTTACCCGGATGGTAAAGTATCTCACAATCATAATCCTTTACCACATCCATCCATCTACGTTGACAATAATTCAAATCTCGTTGGTCAAAGAGATGCTTTAGACTTTTATGATCCGAATAAATCGTACACTTGACACCATACAAGTTGTGGCGCCAAATTTTCAACGCATGAACCACCGCCGCCAATTTAAGATCATGAGTCGGATATCTCTTTTCGTGCTCCTTTAATTGTCGAGAGGCATAAGCGATGACTTTACCTCTATGCATCAAAACACACCCGATTCCATTTAATGAGGCATCACAATAAACCGTCATATCTTCTACACCTTCCGGTAACACCAAAACCGGAGTTTGACATAACTTCTCTTTCAATAATTGGAAAGCAATTTCTTGCTCGTTTTCCCAATTAAATCTCGCGTTCTTCCTTGTCAACTTTGTTAACGGAGAAGCAATTTTAGAAAAGTCTTGGATAAACTGACGATAATAACCGGCCAATCCGAGAAAACTTCGGATTTCCGTAGGCGTAGTCGGATGTTCCCAACTCTTCACCGTCTCTATGTTCCCCGGATCCACTTGAATACCTTCTTTGTTCACAATATGGCCAAGGAATTGCACTTTCCTTAGCCAAAATTCACACTTGGAAAGTTTAGCATACAACTTCTCCTTTCGCAACGTCTTCAATACTTCGCACAAATGACGTTCATGTTCCTTCATACTTTTCGAATAGACAAGTATGTCGTCAATGAACACAATTACCGACTTGTCCAACATAGGTTGGCACAATCGATTCATAAGATCCATGAACGCCGCCGGTGCATTCGTAAGACCAAAAGGCATTACTACAAATTCAAAATGCCCGTAACGGATCCGAAAAGCCGTTTTCTCGATATCTTTCTCACGGACCCGCATTTGGTGATAACCGGACCGTAAGTCAATTTTAGAAAAATAAGTTGCGCCTTGGAGTTGATCAAACAAATCATCAATCCGAGGCAATGGATAACGATTCTTGATCGTCACTTTATTCAACTCCCGATAATCGATACACATCCGCATACTACCATCCTTCTTCTTCACGAATAAAACCGGAGCACCCCATGGCGAAGCACTCGGTCAGATAAAACCCTTTTCAAGCAACTCTTGGGTTTAATTTAACAACTCTTGCATTTCGTTGGTGCTAAACGATAAGGAGTTTTAGCAATGGGAGTAGCCCCCAGAACCAATTCAATGCGAAACTCAACTTGTTTTTCCGCCGGAACACCCGATAATTCATCCGGAAAAACGTCTTCGAATTCATTAACCACCGGAATTTCATGAATAGATGGTGGCTCTTCACGAGTATCAAATACATGAGCAAGAAAAGCCATGCCACCACTAATAAGAAAACGCCGTACACGTGCATAAATTCATAATGGCACAAGTCTTCTCCGTCTCTCGCCATGAATAATTAACTCTCCCCTACTACGAGTCTTCACACGAATAGATTTTTCATGGCATGTAATATCAGCTCTATAACGATCGAGCCAAACCATACCAATGACAATATCGAACTCACCCAAAGTCATCGGGATGAGATCAATTTGAAAGGTTTCGGTACCAAACACAACATCACAATCATTATACACATCAACCCCTAGCACCGTCTTACCATCCACTATTTCAACTTCTACCAGATGACTTAACTTAGCTAGCGGTTTATCAAGCTTAGACACGAAACGCGGAGACGCAAACGATAAATTAGCACCGCTATCAAATAGTATCCTTGCCGGATTAGATTTAACCATGAAAGTACCTGAGACAACTTCATTGGATTGCTTGGCCTCATCATGGGTCATTAAGTAATTTCGTCCCATCGCCGTCCCCGCCGCCTTTTCTAGCTTCTTAACTTGATCATTCCTCAAATCGGGACATTCCGTCCTTCAGTGACCCTCTTTTTGACAATTAAAACAAACAATTTTGTTAGAAGATGAGTTCGTACAATCACGAGCCATGTGCCCTTGTCGCCTACAATTGTAGCACGTGGGTCCAAAACCCTTAGAAGACCCCTTTTTCACACTCCCGACGCTCTCGGTCACACTCCTACTCTTCTTGTTCGAGTGGCTAGTAGCTTCAAATTTTCGTTTGCCAAAGGTGAAGTCACTCTTTCTCGGAGCAACCGGCTCAAAACCTTTAGCGATATCGAACAACTCATCAAAAGTTTTCGCCGGGTTCCTACTAATCCTTTCTTGATAGTTATCATTCAAGGTTAGGTAGAAATCTTCTTTCAACATATGGTCATTCCCGACATACTCTGGGAAAAATTGGGTCTTTGATAAGAAGGTGGACTTGAGAGTGTTCAAATCCATTGACCCTTACCTTAAAGTACGCAACTCGTCCTTAAGCCTTGAAAGATCGGCCGAAGTTCGGTACTCCTTGAAAAATTCCGCCTTAAACTCGTCCCACGTCAAACTCATACATTGTTCTTCACCATAAAGTCGAATTTTCGCATCCCACCACAACTTGGCATCACCCCTCATCATGCTACTACCATACCTCATCCTCTTATCGAGAGGGCCCTCACTAGTACGAAAAGCCCCCTCTATATCAGAGATCCAACGAGCACTCTTGAGTAGGTCTCGCTCTCCCTCAAAGGTGGGAGGTTGAGCATCTTTGAAATTTTTATAGTGGAAGTCTCGCCTTCCAATGTTATCTTCTTGAAGAACAATCTTCACTTGTTCCTTGACTAGATTGACTACTTGCTCATCAATCGAATCTAAGAACATCTTCTTGACGTCCTCTAGAAAAGCCATGTGACACCTTTGCATAATGGCCTCAACCTTGGCTGTGAACTCGGCGTCCTCGCTCGTACCCCCTTCATTGGTATCATGCCCGTTTCTCATCTTCATTCTATAAAACGGAAATAGGTTAAACCGTGAAATGAAGAGACATGACACATATATACAAATACACCTCACCACCCCATCTTGCTCAATAATCATCGTACATCGCTTGTTTGACACGATTTGAACCAGTAACAATGGTAGCTAATCATTGTTACACGAGCACGTTACATTAACTTGCTAGTACAACGTCTATCTCGCTTGATGATTACAAACACAACACAAAACAATTAGCGCAACGTTAGTTCACATAAACCTAGGCACTAACCAATCTCGGTCCGACCCGTCTCCTACAAGTCCCGCATAAAGCGCATACACAATAAAGTCTAAGTCTAGACACCTATCTCAAGTCGCCTAAATCCCTTAGACCATGCTCTGATACCACTTGTAACGACCCAACCCGTTATACAATCGAATACGCATAATAATTTTTTTTATACACAGTGTAGTGCGCGGCGCGCACTAGGCCTGGAAGCTTCTGTCCGGTTTTGCCATTTTTCGCTTAAAGATCTCCCACTTCCCGACACTTTTAGACGAAATGCTTTTCAGAACACATTAATATAAGTAAAATTAACACGTTCCAATAATAAAAGAATTTTTACGACTCCGGGCCTACATTGTCCCGAATTACGAGTTTCGTACAAAATACAAGTTTCGACCAAATTAGTTTAAATTCCAAACGACACTAGAGCATGATGTTTGGGGGTTAAAATACCCAAATCTTGGTCAAACTTCAAAAAGCTGTACTCCCAAAAGCTTCTCCTATCATAACAAAGCGGGATCACTAGTCCGAACGGATACCCTTTCCCTTGTCCACGCCGGAGCCTATAAAAAGGTAAACAACGAGAGGGTAAGCAAAACGCTTAGTGAATGCAATAGTTATACACATACATATATAATATACCTACTTGCAAAAACTTACTCACATACCGCATACATGCTAGCAATATATTTAGCATACCATCTCAAGTACGAAACTAAAAATCTCCAATACCGCAACTAGCATAAACAATAGCATATAATATATAATATGCTACAATACAACACACAACCATGGTTAACCATACTCGCGTCATGGTGCTACCGGCTCTTTGGTTCACACCATACGCATCGGTTGTGATGCTACCGGCTCTTTGGTTAACATCACAACCCGAGTCATACTCCACTAAGTGCTACCGGCTCTTTGGTTCACACTACAACATACGTACTACGATCCTGCCAACTCTTTGGTTCACATCATAACACAATCGCACATACTATGGCACTACCGGCTCTTTGGTTCATACCATAGCATACAAATAAATACATTATATACATTCACATATAATTATTCCACTTACCTTGTATTCAAAGCGAAGGTAAGCCAACAAGCTCTTCAACCGTCAACAAAATCACCTATAATATTAATATAAAATCAAAACTTATCTAAATGGGACTCTAAACCCGACCAAATAGACACCTAGTGCAATTGTTCACCCTTACACTCATAATGCCAATCATAGGCCTAACTCGCCAATAACCACTAAAACTAGTGACCATGGCATTAAATCACCCAACTACATACCACTAGGTCATTCAAAACTCGTTTGACCCATACCAAGGTCAACACATCCTTTTGGGTCATCCACAATCCAAATAACACCCATTTACAAAAACAACAAAGTGTGCTAGTGATTAACTATCCATTTAAGACTCATAACCACCAAGTAGCATTTTGAAACCCTAGGTTAGTTACTATTGAGTCCTCATGACCCAATCTTACCCAAGAACACCCAAAATCACCAAATATAGGTTTTATGTTCACCATTTACCCAAACTCTAACCCTTATATAAATCAAAGTAAGGAAATCAAAGTTAGAACATACCACCACAACCAAAACGTAGCTAAAGGTTAGATGAACAACTTTAATACTTGAGCTTTAACCCGAATCAAGCTTCTTCCTCCTTGATTTGAGCTTTCTCTCTCTCTCAAAGGGTTTCTTTCTCTAAAATTGAAGTGGAATTGAAGATGGTGTTGGTGGTTGTGTTGAATGTGTTTCAACCACTATAAAACTGGCCATAAGTGACCTAAACCCGGCCTCAAGTGAAAGGACAAGAATGCCCCTCATTTAACTTTAATTTAAAAACCAGAAAACTGTGCCCAGGAGGAGTGCGCCACGCGCACCCTTAATAGTGCGCGGCGTGCACAAGTGATCTGACAAGGTTCTGACCCAGTTTAATTACACACTGTTATCCACACTTTATGTACCCAATTTACTTCTCTATACAATAAATAATCAGGTCTTACAACTCTCCCCTACTTGAATCAGAGCGCGTCCTCGCCATCCAAGCCGCATGACAAGAGGGAAGATAAACTAACACAAACTCTTCGGGCTCCCAAGTAAACTCAGAACCTTTACTACGATGCCATTGAACTTTAAAAGTTCTCACCTCTTTATTTCTCAACCTTTTGACCTTCTCATCGAGTATAGCAATCGGCGCCTCAATATACTCTAACTTATTATTTAGCTCAATCTCGTCTAATGGTACCCATGAAGAATCATCCGCAAGACACTTACGGAGATGGGAAACATGAAATGTATTATAGATCCCGGCAAGCTCTTCGGGTAGTTCCAAACGATACGTAACTTCACCAACATGAGCTAAAATTTTAAATGGCCCAATAAACCGAGGAGCTAACTTTCCTCGTTTTCGCAACCGAATAATACCCTTCCATGGCAAAACCTTAAGCATCACCATGTCACCTTCTTGGAACTCAATCGGTCGTCTACGCTTATCGGCATACGACTTTTTCCTATCTTGAGCCGCTTTCAAATGTGTCCAAATCATCTCAATCTCACTATTCGTCTCTAAAACCAAATCGGTACTCCCGATTTCCCTTTGTCCCACTTCACCCCAACAAATCGGAGTTCGACACCTACGCCCATAAAGCATCTCATAAGGTGGCATCCCAATACTAGTATGATAACTATTATTGTATGAGAATTCCACCAAAGGCAAATACTCATCCCAACTACCACTGAAATTGATAATACACGCCCGTAACATATCCTCCAATGTTTGATTCATACGTTCGGTTTGACCGTCCATTTGAGGATGGTACGTCGTGCTCAATCTCAATTATGTACCCATATCTTCATAAAACTTTTCCCAAAACCGAGATGTGAAACGAGTATCCTGATTCGAAACGATAGATATAGGGACCCCGTGTCTCGATATCACCTCCTTGATAAACAACCTTAACAAAGCCTCCAACGATATCGTTTCCCAAATGGGAAGAAACAAAGCACCCAAATCGTATCAACTATCACCCACATCGTATCAAATTGGGTTCTCGCCGTCTTAGGTAACTTCGTGATGAAATCCATGGTAATGTGCTCAAATTTCCATTTCGGGATTTCTAATGGTTGTAACATACCATACGGTTTTTGATGCTCGGCCTTAACTTGCAAACACGTGACACATTGTTCTACATACTTTACAACATCACGTTTCATGCCCAGCCACCAATACTCTTTCTTCAAATCAAGATACATCTTCGTCGTGCCTGGATGAATGGAATACTTTGACTTATGCGCTTCATCAAGTAACACTTATCGGAAATCTCCCATTTTTGGCACCCATACTCTTCCTTGAAAGGACAACAAACCATGCGGGCCTAAGGTAATGGAATCCGTTTACCCCACGATTCGTTCTTCATGCTTGTTATTAACAAAAGCTTCAATATGGATTTCACCAAGCTTTACAAGAAAATCGTTAGTAATAATCATGCGTAACGATCCTACTCGTATCGCCGGATGTTGACTCTTTCGACTCAATGCATCCGCGACCACATCCGCCTTACCCGGATGGTAAAGTATCTCACAATCATAATCCTTTACCACATCCATCCATCTACGTTGATGATAATTTAAATCTCGCTGGTCAAAGAGATGCTTTAGACTTTTATGATTCAAATAAACCGTACACTTGACACCATACAAGTAGTGGCACCAAATTTTCAATGCATGAACCACTGCCGCCAATTCAAGATCATGAGTCGGATATCTCTTTTCGTGCTCCTTTAATTGTCGAGAGGCATAAGAGATGACTTTACCTCTTTGCATTAGAACACACCCGATTCCATTTAATGAGGCATCACAATAAACCGTCATATCTTCTACACCTTCCGGTAACACCAAAACCGGAGTTTGACATAACTTCTCTTTCAACAATTGGAAAGCAATTTCTTGCTCGTTTTCCAAATTAAATCTCGCTTTCTTCCTTGTCAACTTTGTTAACGGAGAAGCGATCTTAGAAAAGTCTTAGATAAACCGACGATAATAACCGGCCAATCCGAGAAAACTTCGAATTTTCGTAGGCGTAGTCGGTTGTTCCCAACTCTTCACCGTCTCTATATTCCCCGGATCCACTTGAATACCTTCTTTGTTCACAATATGGCCAAGGAATTGCACTTTCCTTAGCCAAAATTCACACTTGGAAAGTTTAGCATACAACTTCTCCTTTCACAACGTCTTCAATACTTCGCGCAAATGACGTTCATGTTCCTTCATACTTTTCGAATAGACAAGTATGTCGTCAATGAACACAATTACCGACTTGTCCAACATAGGTTGGCACAATCGATTCATAAGATCCATGAAAGCCGTCGGTGCATTCGTAAGACCAAAAGGCATTACTACAAATTCAAAATGCCCGTAACGCGCCCGAAAAGCCATTTTCTCGATATCTTTCTCACGGACCCGCATTTGGTGATAGCCGGACCGTAAGTCAATTTTAGAAAAATAAGTCGTGCCTTGGAGTTGATCAAACAAATCTTCAATCCGAGGCAATGGATAACGATTCTTGATCATCACTTTATTCAACTCCCGATAATCGATACACATCCGCATACTACCATCCTTCTTCTTCACGAATAAAACCGGAGCGCCCCATGGTGAAGCACTCGGTCGGATAAAACCCTTTTCAAACAACTCTTGGGTTTGATTTAACAACTCTTGCATTTCCGTTGGTGCTAAAAAATAAGGAGTTTTAGCAATGGGAGTAGCCTCCGGAACCAATTCAATGCGAAACTCAACTTGTTTTTCTGCCGGAACACCCGGTAATTCATCCGGAAAAACGTCTTCGAATTCATTAACCACCGGAATTTCACGAATGGATGGTGGCTCTTCACGAGTATCAACTACATGAGCAAGAAAAGTCATGCCACCACTAATAAGAAAACGACGTACACGTGCATAAATGCATAATGGCACAAGTCTTCTCTGTCTCTCACCATGTAATATCAGCTCTATAACGATCGAGCCAATACATACCAACGACAATATAGAACTCACCCAAAGTCATCGGGATGAGATCAATTTTAAAGGTTTCGGTACCAAACACAACATCACAATCATTACACACTTCAACCCCTAGCACCGTCTTACCATCCGCTATTTCAACTTCTACCGGATGACTTAATTTAGCTAGTGGTTTATCAAGCTTAGAAACAAAACGCGGAGACGCAAACGATAAATTAGCACCGCTATCAAATAGTATCCTTGCCGGATTAGAGTTAACCATGAAAGTACCCGAGACAACTTCATTGGATTGCTTGGCCTCATCATGGGTCATTAAGTAATTTCATCCCCTCACCGCCTCCGCCGCCATTTCTAGCTTCTTAACTTGATCATTCCTCAAATCGGGACATTCCGTCCTTCGGTGACCGTCTTTTTGACAATTAAAACAAACAATTTTGTTGGAAGATAAGTTCGTACAATCACGAGCCATGTACCCTTGTCGCCCACAATTGTAGCACGTGGGTTCAAAACCCTTAGAAGCCCCCTTTTTCACACTCACGACGCTCTCGGTCACACTCCTACTCTTCTTGTTCGAGTGGCTAGTAGCTTCAAATTTTCGTTTGCCAAAGGTGAAGTCACTCTTTCTCGGAGCAAGCGACTCAAAACCCTTAGCGATATCGAACAACTCATCAAAAGTTTTCACCGAGTTCCTACTAATCTTTTCTTGATACTTATCATTTAAGGTTCGATAGAAATCTTCTTTCAACATATGGTCATTCTCGACATACTCCAGGCAAAATTGGGTCTTTGATAAGAAGGTGGATGTGTCAAACCGGAAATTTTTGACCAAATTTAAACTTTATCTTTAAATGATTTAACGTTTCCGACACGATAAGTAAAGTCTATGAAGTTGAATCTCAAAATTTTAGAACTGTTTCATATATACAATTACCTTTGACTACTCTCGACGATTCATGAACAATTATATGTATGTATATATATATATATATATATATATATATATATATATATATATATATATATATATATATATACAAGTAAAAACGACTTTCCTACAGTAAAACACTATTTGTTACAGTAAAAATTACTTTGCTACAGTAAAATACTATTTGCTACAGTGAAACCGTATTTTGCTGTGAATTGCTACAGTAAAACACTATTTGCTACAGTAAACACTATTTGCTACAGTGAACACTATTTGATGTCGACGAACTAGCAAACAAAAACGGATAAGGCGGCCATACGATCGCATGGCAAAAACACTGAAAACTCATGCGATCGCATGAGGTACTGTAGCAGGTCACATACTATAAAACGTAAATTCTGGTTCCAGTGTACATCCATCTATCTCGATCTCTTTCTCTATTATTATTATTATTATTATTATTATTATTATTATTTTTATTATTATTATTATTATTATTATTATTAATATTAATATTATTATTAATCTTATTATTATTAATATTATTAATTAGTATAATACATAAAATACTACGATGAGGTCTTGAGCATGTCACTTTCAAAATGGTTTTCAAACGGGATAGAGCTAAGGAAATTATGGGTAATGTTCGGGGGTATATTTATGAATCAAACCTAGTGTTTATCATCTCCGTTACTTCTACGTACTATCCTACAATATTGAATCTCAATATTGATACGTAAGCACTCATATTTTATCTTTTATATATTAATTGTGTATCCATGTCTAGTGCTCGAGTATATATATTTATACATACGTGTATGCTAAATTTCATCGTTAAACAGTTTATAATAGATCACGAATTAAATACATATATTACTGGTAAAAGGTATATGATATACATGCTTTTGGAAAGCTGGTGAAAAATCAATAACTTTTCATTTAGATATCGAATAGTTTCGATGAACGGATTAAAAGATATGATCAACTGAATTATAATTGACGTTAATTGGAATTGCTTTTGAATCTGCAATTAATATTTAAACAACTTGTTTGTAATATTGATAAATTGGATTTTTAAGTATTACCAACCGAGTAAATGAATCCTTATATAAGGTACATCTCGTTTTGTTGAACTATTGTCAAAAATTGACTTTTTGAAATGACATTGGATAACTTTTGTATGTCGATCTCGAGCATTAGGATTGTGATACACTATGACCTGACCTAGCTTGATAGACATTTATTGACCAACATATGTTCTCTAGGTTGAGATCTACGGTTATTTGGTAATCCGAGTTTCGATCACATTTTGGTGAACGACTTTATATGCTGCTAAGGTGAGTTTCATATGATCCCTTTTAACCTTTACATTTTTGGGCTGAGAATACATGCAAATGCTTTATTAACTGTTTTACAATAATTATATGCGTGAGTTTCATTTGCTCCCTTTTTAATTGCTTTTGCAATCTATATTTTTGGGCTGAGAATACATGCACTTTATTTTAAAACGCAATGGATACAAGTACATACTAAATTCTACAACGAGTTTGAACTGAAAATCCCTTAGCTTTGGTAACCAGTAACGGCCGGTTATAAGAACTGGTGGGCGCGAGTAGTTATATATGGATCCATAGGGCTTGATATCCCCGTCCGAGCTAGAGCACTAGCCTTTTAACAGATGTATGCTATTTGAGAAGCGTACACGTTGGTTTGCGTGTATTATTAAGATGATTATACAAAGGGTACAAATTATATATACGTTAAAGTTTAGTTACCAGGGTGCTCAATTTCGTATAATATTTTGATAAACATTTCTGGATGAAACAACTGAAATCTTGTGATCCACCTTTATATACAGATTATACGAAACATTAAAACTATGAACTCACCAACCTTTGTGTAGACACTTGTTAGCATGTTTATTCTCAGGTTCCCTAGAAGTCTTCTGCTGTTTGATTATATCTTACACAAGCTATGTGCATGGAGTCTTACATGGCATATTTTTTCAAGGAAACGTTGCATTCACCAAATCATCACCATGTATCTTATTTTGACTGCATTGTCAACGGAAGTACTATTGTAAACTATTATTTATGGTGATTGTCTATATGTAGAAATCATCAGATGTCGAAAACCTTTGATTTAAATATTCATTTATGGTGTGCCTTTTCAAAAGAATGCAATGTTTACAAAACGTATCATATAGAGGTCAAATACCTCGCAATGAAATCGATGAATGACGTGTTCGTCCATATGGATTTGGAGCGATCGTCACAGTGGACTTGAGAGAGTTCAAATCCATTGACCCTTGCCTTAAAGTACACAACTCGTCCTTAAGCCTCGGAAGATCGGCCGAAGTTCGGTACTCCTTGAAAAATTCCGCCTTAAACTCGCCCCACGTCAAACTCATACTTTGCTCTTCACCATAAAGTCGGATTTTCGCATCCCACCACACCTCGTCCTCTTATCGAGAGGGCACTCACTAGTACGAAAAGCCCCCTCCATATCGGAGATCCAACGAGCACTCTTGAGTGGGTCTCGTTCTCCCTCAAAGGTGGGAGGTTGAGCATCTTTGAAATTTTTATAGTGGAAGTCTCGCCTTCCAATGTTATCTTCTTGAAGAACAATCTTAACTTGTTCCTTGACTAGGTTGACTACTTGCTCATCAATCGAATCTAAGAACATCTTCTTGACGTCCTCTAGAAAAGCCGTGTGACGCCTTTGCATAATGGCCTCAACCTTAGCCGTGAACTCGGCGTCCTCGCTCGTACCTCCTTCATTGGTATCATGCCCGTTTCTCATCTTCATTCTATAAAACGGAAATAGGTTAAACCATGAAACGAAGAGACATGACACAGCGCACTATGCCTGGCAGCTTCTGTCCGGTTTTGCCATTTTTCGCTTAAAGATCTCCCACTTCCTGACACTTTTAGACGAAATGCTTTTCACAACACATTAATATAAGTAAAACTAACACGTTCCAATAATAAAAGAAGTTTTACGACTCCGAGCCCACATCGTCCCGAATTACGAGTTTCGTACAAAATACAAGTTTCGACCAAATTAGTTAAATTCCAAACGACATTAGAGCATGATGTTTGGGGGTTAAACTACCCAAATCTCGGTCAAACTTCAAAAAGCTATACTCCCAAAAGCTTCTCCTATCATAACAAAGCGGGATTACTAGTCCGAACGGATACCCTTTCCCTTGTCCACGTCGGAGCCTATAAAAAGGTAAAAAACGAGAGGGTAAGCAAAACGCTTAGTGAATGCAATAGTTATACACATACATATATAATATACCTACTTGCAAACACGTACTCACATACCGCATACATGCTAGCAATATATTTAGCATACCATCTCAAGTACGAAGCTAAAAATCTCCAATACCGCAACTAGCATAAACAATAGCATATAATCGACATAATACAATATGCTACAATACAACACACAACCATGGTTAACCATACTCGTGTCATGGTGCTACCGGCTCTTTGGTTCACACCATACCCATCGGTTGTGACGCTACCGGCTCTTTAGTTGACATCACAACCCGAGTCATACTCGCGCTAAGTGCTACCGGCTCTTTGGTTCACACTACAACACACGTACTACGACGCTACCGGCTCTTTGGTTCATATCATAACACAATCGCATATACTATGGAACTATCAGCTCTTTGGTTCATACCATAGCATACAAAGAAATACATTATATGCATACGCATATAATTATTCCACTCACCTTGTATTCAAAGCGAATGTAAGCCAACAAACTCTTCAACCGTCAACGAAATCACCTATAATATTAATATAAAATCAACAGTTATCTAAATGGGACTCTAAACCCGCCCAAATAGACACCTAGTGCAATTGTTCACCCTTGCACTCATAATGCCAATCATAGGCCTAACTCGCCAATAACCACTAAAACTATTGACCATAGCATTAAATCACCCAACTACACACCACTAGGTCATTCAAAACTCGTTTGACCCATACCAAGGTCAACATACCCTTTTGGGTCATCCACAACCCAAATAACACCCATTTACAAAAACACCAAAGTGTGCTAGTGATTAACTATCCATTTAAGACTCATAACCACCAATTAACATTTTGAAACCCTAGGTTAGTTACTATTGAGTCCGCATGACCCAATCTTACCCAAGAACACCCAAAATCACCAAATATAGGTTTTATGTTCACCATTTACCCAAACCCTAACCCTTATATAAATCAAAGTAAGAAAATCAAAGTTAGAACATACCATCACAACCAAAACATAGCTAAAGGCTAGATGAACAACTTTAATACTTGAGCTTTAACCCGAATCAAGCTTCTTCCTCCTTGATTTGAGCTTTCTCTCTCTCTCAAAGGGTTTCTCTCTCTAAAATTGAAGTGGAATTTAAGATGGTGTTGGTGGTTGTGTTAAATGTGTTTCAACCACTACAAAACTGGCCATAAGTGACCTAAACCCAACCTCAAGTGAAAAGACAAGAATGCCCCTCATTTAACTTTAATCCAAAGAGCAGAAAACTGTGCCAAGGAGCAGTGCGCCACGCGCACCCTTAATAGTGTTTGGCGCGCACAAGTGATCTGAACAGGTTCTGACCCAGTTTAATTACACACTGTTATCCACACTTTATGTACCCTATTTACATCTCTGTACAATAAATAATCGGGTCTTACACCAACAGACCCCTTTTAAAATCTAAAAATTACACACCTGGCCCGTCAGACCATTTGGAAGGCGTCCAATTCTTCATTAGTGGACGGCGTCCAAGGAAATTGGACGGCATCCAACCTAACTAAAAACAGGGTCTTACAACTCTCCCCACTTGAACCGGATCACGTCCCCGTGATCTCTGTCACTTAACGAACCGGACCAACACTCAATGGTCCTCAAACATACGTTCCAATACGACTTCCGCCACATTTATCATTAACCCGAAGATTATTCCATTTACCAATTAAACACTTGCACGCATTATGGGACATGCAATGCACACAACATCCGAAGTCTACTACAATCGCTTAGCATACATGAAATCATCACGCGTTCTTCGAACTCCTCTAGGAAACTCTTCCCAGTGAATCGCCTTCAACACTAGATCGTCATCCGCAATTTATCAAATCCACAAATCCGAGCACTAAAACTTGCTCAATCCCTCACATCGGGAAAAACTCAACCAATCTCGTACCGAGATATCAACCCTTTAGCGTACCCCTAACAAGTACAATGCTAACTACAACCACATATCAAAATAAGGTCAACCATCTAAACCGATGAAGACCGAATAAAAGTGAATCCTTACGGATAACACTTACCACTTAACATCCCTTGTAGTGTGCAACACGACCAATACGCAACTATCATAAAATTGTAAGCAAACAACTAAATCCGCTAGCGTCCCAAACGACTATGGCAACGCTAAACACAAGGTGTACAAAATCGACTATTGTCACACCCTTAACAACATGTGAGCGAAACACGGCTATCGCATCACTAATCACACAACATGGTCCTCACGACCCCACCATCGGCGTAAAAAACAACCAATAGGTGTCAACACTAACCACATGAAGGCTGGCCGAAACTACACGCGCCTTAGTGAATCCGCACCACACGCGACTCACTACCTTCACCACAACAACAATCGGGATTGGCTGAACTACACGCGCCCTAGTGAATTCGAATTACACGAGAGTCACTATCCCAATAGAATGACCGCATCCACACGTGTCATTGTGAATCCGAACTACACTCAACTCACTTCCCAAATCACAACACAGGAATGGTACTCCCATTCCCCTTCGGTACTCACATTTCCCGATAACGTTATACCATACCGATATAACACTACTCCCATGGTGAAGTTAGCGGACCGAGTCAATGGCCATAACCCACCAATCACACATGCTCTTTTGGCCTCAATCGACGGGTAGTGTAACATCGCGCCCTGCTACACCATAGTGGATCCTAACGGAATACACTAACCATCCACCCCAACAACAAGTATATACTCATACTTAAAAACATTCCACTCACTTGGAATCTTTGCACACGCATCATACGTACGCGTACACAACGCCAACACAATCTAGCAAGAACCACCTATATCGCACATAGGCACAAAACATTAATTCTCTAAAAGAGAATCCGACACGCACATCCCTTAACCGAGGGATCTCACATTGCTCGTCAAACACGTCTATTATCTCTCAATGAGATTTACCACATTACCACCTCGGTGATAATTTAAATCCAAGACCATAAGTAAAATTTAACCGAAATTGTACTCTACCACAAATCGTCCAAATCTAGGTCCCGATACTAACTCCGGATCTACCATGAGCATTATCCGAAATCTCATACTAAGACCTCCTCGTGCGGGTGTGTAACTCCCCCACTTGGAACTACGTTCCATAACCGCATCGCCGTGGTAACATCATCCGCGATAATTACCACTCTCCGATATACGTGACCAATCTCTCCATCGGTCATAGCACTCGAATTCTTATGAATTCATTTCGCACACTAGAAATTGACGCTCACCGTCACCCGTTGGCGTTATTTAAGCAACGACACAAAACCAACACAACACGCACCTTGTACCACCATACAATACTACCGAAAGGTAGAATTTTCTAACAATTGGGTTCACACGACCCATCACCACATCTTGCTCCAACCTTGAGCATACGAAGGATTCCAACCTATCCCTAATCACTTCGAACGAAGAGTTCACCACAAATTACACAAACTTTATTCTTGCAATCCTTCGATTGCCATAGCTTGTCACATTCCACCTAGTCACTCATGTACCTAAGGGTTTCTCCCTGGTACCCTAAGTACAATGTAACCGCAACACCATCGGAGTCGAACACCACGCTAGTAGGTATAAAAGAGGCACCTATCTTTGCGTCCCGTAGACTCTATTACCATAATCATCGAGATCCAAAACACTCGATCTCAAGGGTTCTATCCACCCGACGAACCTCATGGTTCATCAACTTCAACACGAAAGCGAACACGCGCTATCATCCGAACACCAAAGCCAGTTTCCATGGCTTAACAGAAACATTTCTCAAACACTAACGAATGCTTGGTTGCACCAAGTCTTACGCCCTTCGTCCGTCAATCCAAACGCCACCATAGGGTAATTCCATTAGGAATGTCACCCATAACAAATATATGCACCACACAATGCATTTACCCAAACCCAAATTCATCGGCACATAATAAATAATCAAAGGACATTTTATTAAAACGAAAAGTACCTTAACGTCTTCTCGTCACACCCGTCTCCGCTAACTCGGGACACTCCGACTTACGATGTCCTTCTTCTTGGCAATTGAAGCACACCGTACCATCACCCTTTGGCAGCGAACATTCCCAAGACTTGTGACCCCTCACGCCATAATTGTAACACCTAGACGCACTAGAATCTGATATACCCGTCCGTATACCACCCGTGCTCACACTTGCACCCTTAGTCCTCTTACTTGGAGCACCATACGAAACAACCCTTCTCTTACTTGAAGGTTCACCAACCATCGATCGCGAATACGATTCGAAACCCCTAGCCACAGCGAATAACTCCGCAAACGACTTCGCTTGGCCCCTGCTAATTTTGTTCCGCAGGTCATCATTCAAGGTTTGATAGAAATCTCCCATCAACAAAAGGTCATTTCCGATATACTCCTGGCAAAAACGAGCCTTCGCCATAAAGGTCGTCTTGAGAGTATTCAAGTCCATAGATCCTTGTTGCAATTTTCGCAACTCATCACGCAATTTCGACAAATCGGATTGTGTTCGGAACTCCTCGAAGAATTCCTTCTTAAAATCGTCCCACGATAAACCCATAAACGACTCACCACCAACAATATCAATCTTACCATCCAACCAATCCTTTGCCCTACCCCGCAACAAACTAGTAGCGAGTCTTGTCCTCCTCTCGGGAGGGCATTCAATAGTGCGAAAACACCCTTAGACATTCGAGATCCATGTTGTGCTTATCAAAGGATCCGATTTCCCGTCATACATCGGAGGTTTAGTCCTCATGAAGCTCTTATGACAACGCTCCATTTCACCACTACCTCGCGATTCGGAATACTTCCTATCCATTTCTTCTCGAAATGCGCCCATTTGCTCCGCAACAGCGGCCGCAACTGTAGCGTTAAACTCATCGTCACTCTCTCGATCTCGCTTCTCGTTGTCATTCTAAAGAATGCAAAATGATTAGACCACGAACGTATAAAACCACACACGCAACGTCGTCCCATCTTGCTCAATAATCGTCTTACATCACTTGTTAGACACGATTTGTACCCGTATTAATGGTAGCTAGTCATTAATACGCGAACACATCACATCCACTCGTTAGTACCACGACCATCTTGCTTGATGATATTCGCAAACACACACATAAACACAAACACAACGCAATAGTATATTAATAATATCTGCGTATTAATATAAATGTTAGTCCACCTACAACAAGGCACTAACTAAACTCCCATTCCGACCCGTAATCCTACAAGTCCTGCAACAATTAAGCACGCATATAAGTCTAAGTCTAGGCGCCTATCTCAAGTCACCTAAATCCCTTAGACCATGCTCTGATACAACTTGTAACGACCCAACCCGCTATCCAACCAAAACACCAAGATTTTTTTTTTTACAGACCATCTGGACGGCGTCCAGTTATCTGGACGGCGTCCAGTTGTAAAGGGCAGGACGACGTCCAAGCAATTGGGACGGCGTCCAAATGAACTACCAGGGGCTGTCCCCGGAGTCCAACTTGCGCAAACGGAGAACTCGCTTCCCGACACTTTTAGACGAGACGGTTTCGCAACATGTTATAATAATTAAAACTAAGAGATTTCCACAACAAGATCGAGTTTTACAACACCGGGCCCACATCGACCTAAATTACGACAAAATGACCATTTCGACCCATTTTAGTTTTAGTACAAAACATAGACCGAGTATGGTGATTGGGGATACACTACCCAATACTAATCAAATTCAAAAGCACGTCTTCTAAAGCAAACTACGCAAGTCCGCTAGTCCCCACACTTACCCGAACCACCGTCTCCATGAAATCTATAAAAATGTAAACAACGAGAGGGTAAGCTAATGCTTAGTGAGTGAGAATATACTACATACATATATATGCATAAAATGGACATGCCACACAAATAATCAATTAGCACATACCGGAGCATCCAAGCATAAAGGCAAGCTAATCTAAGCATACCGTACAATCGCTATACAACAAGCTAACAATATCAACAAGGTAAGTTCACCAACAACGATATGAACAACGCCATCAAGCTACACCCAGAGGGTTAGCTACATTACAACAATACGCCAATATATATAACAATAAAGCGTAAAACGCCAAAGGTTAACCCCTTAACCCAATACCAAATGAAGATTGGCCAAAACTACATGAGCCTTAGTAAATCCGCATCCATACGAGACTACTATCTTCATTACCACAACAACATCGAGGTTGGCTGAACTACACGAGCCTTAGTAAATCCGCATCCACACGAGACTACTCCCTCAATAAGATGACCGAACTACACGCGTCATCGTGAATCCGCATCCACACGTGACTCACCTCCCAAATCAAAACCCACATCATCGGGGTTACTCAACCGCAATTCAATACCAACCCTTCGCCATCGGGGTTATATAAATCCACATCACAAGCCCATGTGATAACGTACACACAAAGTGTGCACCTCGCCAAAGGTGGTCAACCAAAACGCATAACCGTGCCAATTGGACCTATACACAAGTTCATCAAATCCACCTATATGTGAAGTGAGCTCTATAGCCAAGGTTCACTTCACCCAACCAGCACCCATCCTACACATACATATGCACATAGGATATTAACACTCAACTTATCACCTTGATGAATGCTACCGAAATAATCTGCAACTCGTCGATGGAACGTACCTATTCCATTATCACAAATACAACAACACAATTAGGGTGGATTTACAAACCAACCCATATTGACAACTAGTGCAATTTCGACCCGAATGCACTTCCAAGCACAAACCGAAACTAACCAATAATCACTAACATAAGTGAAAATGGTCCTAACACACCAATTGAACCCGAACATAAGTGTTAAACACTTGTCTTACCCAATTTGACACATAAACCCTAATTTTGACTCATTTCAAAATTAGTCAACCAAACACACTCAAAAGTGTTCCAACACTTCCATAATCACTAAACTTAGTGATTAAACCCATTATCAAAGCCTAATCATGGCCAAAATCGTCAACCAACCCAAAAACCGCCAAGTATCACAATAATTAGTCACCATAAACCCACTTCATCATCTAAAAGGGTTTCACAACTAATCAAGCTCAAACCCTAACTTGAATATCAAATCTAACAATTGAAATTCGGAGTATGAACTTACCAATACTACCACAACGTAGTCGTGAATGAGATGAACAACTTTAAAACCCGAGCTTTGGTGAGAATCTGACTCCTTCTTCTCCAATTCAAGCTCTCTCTCTAAACTCTTTCTCTCTCTAGATATAGATGAGAGTGTTTGTGTGGTGAGGATAAGGTTGAATGAGCTCAACCTTGCCCATTTGTGGCTTAAAACGGCCACCTAGTGAAAAGACCAACATACCCCTTTTAAAATCTAAAAATTACACACCTGGCCTGTCAGACCATTTGGACGGCGTCCAAACTGGCTGGACGACATCCAGTTCTTCATTAGTGGATGGCGTCCAAAGAAATTAGACGGCGTCCAAACTAACTGGAAACAGGGTCTTACAAATACGAAGCACCCTGTAGCTGATTGAACAAATCATCGATTCTAGTTAATGGGTACTTATTCTTCACCGTTATTTTATTCAACTCGCGATAATCGATACACATACTCATTGAACCATATTTATTTTTAACAAACAATACCGGAGCACCCCACAGAGAGAAAAAATTGATCGAATAAAGCCACGATCAAACAATTCCTGAATCCAAGACATCATCTCACGAATCTAAAATGGAGCTAAACGGTACGGAGCTTTCACAATTGGAGTAGTTCCCGACACTAACTCAATCTTATATTTCACTTCCCTCATAGGAGGCAGAACTGGTAACTCGTCCGGAAACACCTCTGAGAATTCAAAAACCACTGGAATATCAGAGACCATTTTCTTCTCTTTCTTGGCATCAATCACATATGCAAGAAACGATTCACAACCCTTGGCTATTAATTTCCTCACTTTGATCATTGATATTAATGGAAAACCATACCCACCTCTCTTTCCTCGAGCCACAACACGGGTTCCATCGATCATACAGAAGGTAATAATTTTCCTATCACACTTAATGTTGACCCTATGGAGGCTCAGCTAGTTCATGCCTATTACTACATCGAAGCTACTAATATGCAACACTAAACAGGACATAGGAAAAGGTCTTTCATCAATTTCTATGCTAACCCCGGACACATACATTTTAACTAAGATCGTCTTACCATCAGCTACCTCTACTCTTACGGACTTAGACAACGCAGTAGTAGGTAACTTAAGCTTAGCACGGAATTCTAAAGACATAAATGTCCTATTCGCACCAAAATCAAACAATACTCTAGTAGGTATTGAGTTGATTAAGAACACACCGGTAATCACATCGTCAGTTGTAGTAGTCATCTCAAATGATATCTGAAAAGGCCTCGCCTCTGCTGATAGAGGGTTCTTCCTCTTCTGCTCACTCAAGGCAATAGATCCTCCGGCTGATGCCGAACGCGCACCTGACCCTGCCCCGGAACTAACACTCTTTGACGAACAACTTGTTTCACGATGCCCTGATTTATGACAATTCGAGCATATACAACTTGGGTATGAACAAACTTGAGAATCGTGCCCAATAACACCACATCTTATAGAACACCTTGTTGCATCTGTACACAGACTACTATACGAAGATTTACAATTGTGGCACCAATTTACTCTACCGGATCCAGAACCATAACTACTATGACCACTTTTACCCTTTGATCTAAACCCACCAGACTTATTGGACTTAGATCCTGACTGACTGGATGCCTGTTCACCTTGATTCACAACATTACCAAACAATCTATTTCTAGCAGCCTTGACATCACTTTCTACCATCTTGGCCAGCACAATAGCCTAAGATAATGATGTAGTTGTCCTTACAAAAGTTTTGTACTCCAAAAGAATTATGTTTACAAAGTGTTGAATCCGAGATGATTCATCCGGCACCTAATGCTGAATAAATCGAAGCTTATCCATATACTGTTCCACTACCTCATCGATCATCATCTGAGGCGTCATCTTCATTTTCAAAAACTCAGTTTTGATGTGATTCATATCAAACGGGTTACAGTACTGTTTACACACTTTCCCATGAAATTGTTCGCACGTGATCAAGCTTACTTGTTCCTTAGGAACACTAGAAATCAAGGAATCCCACAAAATCATTGCTCGACCCTTCAACATCTGACTGGCATAAGTAACTCGTAACTCAGGCTCACATTGATAGGCTTCAAATACCCACTCAATTTCCCGCAACCAGTTAAGGGTTTTCGTAAGATAAGTACTTCCTGAAAATTCTGGGGTTTACAATTGCGGAAATTCTTGTAAGAACACTTCTTTTGAGGTTGGATTAACTGTTGTGGAAACATCGACATTTGATACTCATTAATCATAGCTGGATTATGATAAGGATAAGCATTTTGAGGTGGCACATAGTATTGTTGATGCTACTGGTTCTGCATCGGGTATTGAAATTGCGTCTGGTTCACATTACGAAATGTTTGGGATTGTGCATTTGAAAATCCTGGTGGTGTATCATCATTTCCCGAATGTCTGACTAATTCAAGCTCAACAGCTCTATCTTGAGCCTCGTTTAACTTGCTTTCTAATTCAAGGATGTAGTTCTACTTATCAGCATCTGACTCAACACCATCATCAGGTATTCTGTTTGTTTCGGAGTTGGATGGGCCAGTTGCATTTGTATCAACCATCCCTCTGCTACAAAACAGCTCACACAAAAGCTTAGTGGGTATCAGTTAGTTCAAGCACAACTAACACATACGTATCCAGTATTCACTTTACCCCCACCCCACAGACATGTTTGACTAGTCACAAGGTTTGGGAAAAAAATACACATATGTACTTGCTGCCAAATATATGCTCTGATAACAACGTGTAACATCAGCCATTTTTTATATCACCGCGGAAGAAAACAATTACCAAAGGTATCCAGATTAACATTACAAAAGGACACGATTCAAAGTTAATCCATAATTATTACAATCCATTATTACACAAAGCAGTGTGACGTGACATCACTAACTGACTCTGGTCACAGCCATTTTTAAAACGAAATAAGAAAACATCATAGTTGGGTCTTGTCAATCATGTCTTCCAAACTCGTCAGTAACACCCATCCAACTAGCAACCTAAACCTGCAAGGGGAGTAAATGTGGGGGTTAGCGCACTGCTAAGTGAATATATATACAATCTAACAGACATAGCTTAAGCGTCACACAAGCTATACCTATACGTCATACACATATTAACCACCAACTAGCATAGAAATAAATACAATACGAGGATCAACTGCTTGTACGAGCACACGACTCTTAGCTGATTGGGCTATAGTCTACTGATAGTCCTCGCTACCTGATTCACGATATAGTTATCCAGACGCAGGGATGCGTCATTCCAAACTATACTCCATAATCAGGAGCCCTTGGACTCAACCTCCTCAGGCGCGATTGACCTTATACGAACTCTAACCTTTACAGGCCCGGTTACGAGTCCCCGGCCTCCTCCGGCCCAGCTGGTGCCAAACACAGTGCCCACATAATATCACATAGCAATAATAAGCATGCAATCATCTAACTAGCATTACAACCATCATCAAAGCATGGCAGTATCACTAAATCAAAGCATGGTAAAAGAGTTAATTACAGTAGCATGGCATGCTACTTAAACTCTATTTGGAGATAGACCCACTCGCCGATTATCAGCTACAGCTCAGTTATCTAACTCTGAGCTTTCTCCTTGTTCTTATATCCTGAGAATAATATAAACAAAGTCAGTAAGTGTTCTAATAAAATTAGACACACGGTTAGCATAAAAGCTAGTAGACAACACTTAGTAAAATTTTCACTGCTAAAGTCCTTCGGCCGACTGTTTTAAGACAATTGGCCGACCATCGCCACACCATCGGGTGATGGTCTCACCCACTGACCGAACGTCTATTTAAACATTCACTGCCCGAAGGACTTCCACCCTCGGCAATCGACCATCGCTCGGTTATCAATCACCATCGTGCGATGGTTCAAGACCATCCGCCGAAGGTAGCTGATGTTACAGCGGAGTAGTACGAAATAGTATTATTTTTTATACGAAATACGATATAATTTACACAAGTTTTATTATTTATTTATAGATGGGATATATCTAAACCTTGCTACAACACTTATAGGCAGTGTACCTAATCGTAGAGTAGTGTAGTTTTTAGTAAGTCCGGTTCGTTCCACAGGGAGCTAGCTGAGTTTAACGCTATATTTCTAACAACTATATTTATATAAAATATATATAATTATATATAGTAATATTATTATAAAAGGGGATTTTTACCGTTTAATGACCGGTTTGTCGATTTAAAATAAATGACAATAATTAAAGTGCGTACAAAAATACAAATAAAGCGTAAAAAAATAAATTGCGACAAAGTAAATTGCAGTAAATAAAATGACAGTAAATAAAAGTATGATGAAATATGAAACAAAACAATTATGCTTATTTAAACTTCCGTAACCATGATGTTTGACATTTTGATTTTAATTTATTACTCTGAGTTAATTGTCCTTTGACCTGGATTATTTGAAACCTATCTGGTTTTTGTTCATAATAGTTCATCAGTCATAATTATAAAATGCTCGTCAAATTAACCTTATTTCCGAAGTCAAATATTCCAACTAATTAGGGATTCGAACTGTAACAAGGTTTTAATACTTTGTTTAATGATTACACCAGGTTATCGACTGCGTATAATCTAAGGTTTTAATACTTTGTTAACAATTACACCAATTACCCTTGTATGTAATCCACCCCTATTTTAATAAGATATGAACATTAATTTACCCACTTGATCAGTTTGAATAATTAATTAAATGATCGTAAAAGATGTTGTATAAACGTCACTAAATAGGACATGCATAATCATTTAATAATTATTAGATTAACTAATTTGAAGATAGGTTCGACAGATTCCAATGAGTTGTCATTCGATTAGACAATACCCCCATCTATTAATAATTCATAGTCCAATGTCCACAAGTGTCGGTCTTTTGTCCAAACCCGAATTATGGTATAAAATCCAATAACCCCGTCTTAATATTTAGTCTAACATCACGATTACTTCGGCTCAAATAAGCATAATAATAACTTAGTTACGAGACATTATTTTAAAAAGGAAGAATATAGCTTACAGTGGTATTTAATCGCGTAGCGTTACACGGACAGAACTCCGACTTTAAAACCCGTAAAAAATTTCTTACAATAACCCAATTATTATTAAACTTATATTAAAATTATAATTATAATTATAAATATAAATATAACTGAAGAGAGAAAGAGTGTGTGAAGGTGTGCTCTCATTTGACTGAATTCGTTGCAATTTATAGGACTTGGCCACATTTCCAGGCCCATGCGATCGCATGGTTTTTAGGCTTCCTGGCCATGCGATCGCATGGCCAGCTGTATCAGGCCACTTGCTTTTGTTTTCTTGTTTGCTGACATTTTATTTAAATATATATATAATATATATAATTTATATTAATTATATATATATTATATTATATTCTTATGCATAGTTGACTTGTAATTTTAGCTCCGTTGTCTCGTACTTTTATGCCCGGTTTATGTCTCGGTTCTGGATTTTCAAACGTCCTTTCATACGCGTAGATATCTTGTACTTTGTGTTTCGCGATTTGTAATTTGCACAAATAATTATTTTTCTTAACTCCCAAAATCCGCGCAAGTCTTTTAACTCACTTTCTAGGACGCTTTTGAGTGCACTATGGTTTTAAGGACCCTTTTCCAGTTTTAGTGGCACTTTTTCTTCAATTCTTTAATCTTCATGCTTCGTCTTCGCGTATATTTATTTAAACGATTACAACTTAAAAATAGAATAATTACAACTAAAAACTTTACATATTGGGATGATATTGCGACTAAATATATGTTCGTTTGGAGCACTATCAAATATCCCCACACTTGAGCGTTGCTTGTCCTCAAGCAATACAGAACTTGAAATTAAATCACACTTCACTCGAATCACTTTTTATTCTCACACTTTATACATTAGTGATTTTGATACGGCGGTATAAACAATGATAGTAACGATGTGGTTTACAGTCCCACATGACTATGAAAATTTAGATCCTTAAGGAAATTGGATCTTTATGAAAACATTTGATCTTTTGAAAATTTCAAGCAAGATTTTACCCTTGACAAGTTTTCCGGAATAACCCTTCACCGGTGTTTGCAAAATGTTTTTGTGGGTTGTGTGGGTTTCAGATTTCAAAAGTTTAGCTCAAAACTTGAGGTTTTGTGTCACCCATTTGCGAACCTTGTATTAGAAAAGCACACATCCAGTTTACTTGCTCCGTATATTACCTTTCGGTAAACTACCGTCCGGTTCTAAAGGAAAGCGATGAACAAGCAACTGTTAAGGCAATGTCTAATGACATGCAGATGTTCATGGTCCACAACGTGTCGGATGCAATTACTATCCTTTGTAGGAGCAATAGTAAAGATCACCCTATAATTTTTCGGTCTGGCACAAGGTCCTGTCTTCGACCATGCTATGCAACCACTGTTCTTATGGTTGACACCCGATTTGGTTCAGGTGACCTAATGAATTCCACATGAATTCCTAGGATTTTACGTTCAATGGTAATGAACACATTGAAAATGGGTTTTCAGAAAACAAATCGATTTTAATTTGATCAAAATATTTTCTCGTTCAAGCTCGAGTTTAGATATCATTGAATTCCATGAGTTTGTAATTCTCAATCTTTAAAGTCAATCTCAAGGATTGAGTAATATCAATCTTAAAAGCTGATTTTTGATCTTTAAGGAGATTATCCTTTCTGGGGGTCTGATTCATTAGTCTTATCAAGCTAATTTGCACGGCGCCCTCTCCATTTTACGAGACAGATCCTCTCATGGTTAGGATAAGTCTGACCACTTGGCGACCCTGTTTGATGTTGAGGTCCGTGGATTTCCAGCTGATTTTCGAGAAAACTTTTCAAGGTTTTTCGTAGACTCTACAACTGGTCTGGACGACAACTTCCTGACCTAAATCAAGAAGCGCGTATCTTTTTCGAAAGACTTTACTTCCTTTTAATGATGGAATTGATTCATAGTGTAGATCCATCTTTCTTTCAAATATATTACAGTAAATCAGGTAAAACTGATTAGTTTAGTCCAAAGCAAAAGTACCTGCAATAATCTTGTAAAAAATATGTGATATATGTTTTAAAGAACTTGGTAAATTCTTCCCACACTTAGCTTTTATTTATTCTTTTCTTTGCCTTTTTATTCTCTTCTATTCCATTTTAAATCAATTAAAGCAATTTGGGTTGTTTCTCCATTTATGTTCTCTCCGAGGTAACAATAATTTCGGCATTAACACCTAGTTTTAGGGTTCATAAATATGTATAAACATGATTTTGAATTCATTTAGTTGAAATTTTTTTAAACTTTCACAAAATTTGGCAATTAAACTAAGTGTAAACCCGAGAGAATTTATAACCCTTCCCCACACTTGAGATCATGCAATGCCCTCATTTGCATGAAATCAGACTATAATTATAAATTCATGAGGGTGATTAGTGTAGAAAAGTGATTAAAAATACCGATTTTGCAAACATATTATTTTATATCACATTTGATATTTTGCGTCTTATCATCAAAATTAGTAGCTTTTGCTGAACTTAATGTCAGTCTTTGAAAGTGCGATGATTTACCCTATTTTGTACATAAGATAAACTACAAACATATATATATATATATATATATATATATATATATATATATATATATATATATATATATAAATTTTTAAATAAAACCTTTATTTATTAAAACCTTTATTTATATATATTTTACCCTGTTATATATATTTTATAAAACCTTTATTTATTAAAACAATTTAAATAAATAATTTTTTAAAATTTTGTTTCCTTTTACTTTAGGTAGTTTCGGTTTGTTTACCTAGTCCGTCCCTCGACAAAATTTAAAATTTGTAGTTAAAGCGATTGTTTTAAAAGCAAAGATTTTTTTGATTTTTTTAAATTTTTTTTTGTATACTTTAGATCAATAAAATTAAAAATAATGATAACAAAATTTTTCGCCTCGCCTTCGGGTAAAGCAATTTCGATTCCATGACCTATTCTTCAACTTACGATGAATTTTAGAAATTATTTTTTAAACTTAATGAAATAAAGTAATTTTTTGTTTTTAAATTCACACAAAACTTAAATTTAAAATGCATATTAATTTCATACAAAACCTACAAAACAAAAATTCAGAATGGGGGGAGAAAACTAGTTCTTTAGTGTCTGCTAGTGAAAAAGACCAATCGGATTCCATTATCGAAAACTACACGAGAACAGAACAACTAACTCTAGACAGCAGTTTTTTTAGAACATTTGAATCTCCCCACACTTAGGTAGATATGGTGTCGAAATTGTGATCAACTTCATCGTCAATTTCTTTTGGACCATAATCAACTTGCATATCTGTGACTTTTTCTTTAAGCCATTGGTCGGATTCCTGTGTAACATCCACAAATTCAACTAGTTTTGCCTTTTATTTGGGCGAAAGATTGGATACTAACCGGTTACATAACTTAAAGTTCCCCTTGATTCTAGCATCGCGAATCCGTTTAATAAGTTTCTTCATTGAACTGTTAATAACGGGGTCATTTAATTTCGTATCAACAACGGGGTTCTTTGTTATCAGGTCATCATTAGGTTTTACTTCATCTTCCCCACACTTAGGCGTTTTAATATTGTTAAGCACTACCGTTGGAGTTGGTAAAACAATATGGTTCTTACCAATCATTTTTGTTGGTTCAACGGTTTTGGTTGGTGGATATTTAGTCTTTCGACAAACAAAGGTGTCCGATTTTTCACCATCACTAAGTGTCATTCTACCCTTTCTTACATCAATGAACTCCTCGATGGACGCTAAGAATGGTCGACCTAAAATTAGAGGAATGTTTGAGTCCTCTTCTATGTCAATAACAACAAATTCGACTAGAAAGGTTAAATTACCCACTTGAACGGATAGGTTGTCAGCAATTCCAACTGGGTGCCTAATGGTTTGATCAAAGAGTCGAACATTCATTTCCATTGGACTTAACTCACCTACTCCTAATCTCTTATATAATGAAAGAGGCATAACACTCACACTCGCACCTAAATCTGCCAGTGCATCATACATGACATAATGACTAAGTAGATAAGGAACAATAAATTCACCCGGATCACCCACCCTGGGTGGAAGTTTTGGTGGAACTGTCTTCACCGGGTTTACTTTTACGATTTTTGTTTCTTGCACTTTCTTATTCTTCTTCTTCTTTCCAGAGGTATCACAAACTTTATTACTCACATCGAAAACCTTCCCATCTTCTGGAGCTGGTTTTTCAGAATTTGTTGACACCATATTAACATTCTCATTCCGAGGATTTACTTCAATATTATTCGGTAGCTTTCCTTGTTCCCTCTCACTCATCATGCTAGCAACAGTACCTACGTATTTTTCTAGATTCAAAATGGAAGCTTGTTGAGTTCTTAATGACTGATCAAACCTCTCATTTGTTTGGGTTTGAGATGTAATAAATTGTGTTTGAGATTCCATTAGCTTTGCCATCATTTCTTCCAGATTTGGCTTTTTCCTTTCGGTTTGTTGTGGTGGATTATACAAGCTAGGTCTTTGTTGATTGAAAATGTTGTTTTGAGTTGGTTAGTTATTTAGACCTTGTTGGTTGTACGAATTATTGTTGGGTCCATTTGGATAGTAAAGAATGTTTTGATTTCGATTGAAGTTTGGCCTTGGCAGTTGATAATTATTTTGATAATTATTTCCCGGACTTTGGTTCATGTAGGAAACATTCTCTCGTCGTTCCATCGTTTGCTCGATGTGACAATCTTTCGTTAAGTGTGGTCCACCACATTGCTCACAACTGATTCGTATTGCGTGAATATCTTTAGTCATCTTTTTCATTCGTCTCTCGAAAGCATCTATTTTTACGGAAACGGAATCAAAGTCATGGCTAGAATCGGCTCTAGCCGCTTTAGAACGAAAAATATCTTTTTCTTGATGCCACTCATGTGAGTGGGAGGCTGTGTTATCAATAATTTTGTAAGCTTCAGTTGCTGTTTTCTTCATAATGGAACCACCAGCTGCTATGTCGATGTCTTTTCGTGTAGTAATGTCGCATCCTTGGTAGAATATTTGTACTATTTGATAAGTGTATAAACCATGTTGAGGACATCCTCTCAACAACTTTCCAAATCTTATCCACGCCTCATATAGAGTTTCATTTGACTTTTGCGCGAACGTAACAATTTCTCCTTGAAGTCTCACGGCTTTAAATGCCGGAAAGAATCTTTTAAGAAAATTTTCAACTAAAACATCCCATGTATCAATCGCTCCTTCAGGTAACGATTCTAACCAATCTTTGGCTTCTCCCTTTAAAGTCCAGAGAAACAACATGAGATAGATCTGTTCATCCTCAACTTCTCTGATTTTGAATAGAGTACAAATCCTATTAAAGGTTCGAAGATGTTCGTTTGGATCTTCTTTTGGCGTACCACTATATTGGCATTGATTAGTTACCATGTGTAGGATTTGTCCCTTGATTTCATAATCTGACGCATTAACATTTGGCTTAATAATGGCGTGACCTTGGCCAGTGCGTGTGGCTCTCATTCGGTCTTCCATACTTAGAGGTTCTGTTACTTCCACAATTGAATTTGTTGAATATGAATCACTAGAGGATTCTGATTTAACGGTTTGTAGTTCAGGAGGAATGATTAGTGGTTCAGGATCTTGGAATTGTCCTTGAATATCCTCCGGGTTCTCAATTGTGAAGTCGGGTTCAAAAAATGGATTATCGGAAATTTGAATTGGAGTACTTGTTCGACTAGATGATGATTCTAAAGAAAAATCAACGGCGGCAATATTAGCTAGATGTCTTGATCGAGTTACAGGAGGTGAACGTATGAAAGGTGGTGAACGTTTTGCTCGGTGCATTCACTGAATATACTATTAGTTATAAAAATAAAAATTATATAAGTTATTAAATTAATAGACTTTTCTGCTTTTGCCCACGTTTTGAATAGCCAAAAGATGCAGCAGGGAGCCAGGATCCTTTAAGTCGGAAAATTCACAAATCAGCACAATTCAGCCACTAACAAATCCAACTATTACTACGAAGCAGAAAATTTTGGATGTCTATCAATTTAACCGCTTAAAATAATTTTTCGTCGAAATTTAAAGAAAATAAAGAAAATTCTATGTCCTAAAAACTAGAGCGTAGAAATGAGAAAGAAAAAGAGTGCGTTGAAAAACGTCGAAAAATAAAAATAAGAAAGAAAAACGTCGAAACTTAAAAGTCTAAAAATTAAATATAAAAAATTGCGCCTAAAGGTATTAAAGCTTAAAAGGAATTCTATATCCAAAACGGCAATAACTTAATTAGGCACTAAAATCTAAAAACTACGTCGCAAAATTCTAAAGCGCCTAAATCTTAATCTAAAGAAAAAGCACTTAATGAATTTTACGGCAAAGCTTAAAGATCTAGAAATATAAAATAACTATGGCAAAAACTAAGCTTAAAACTAATTACGAACGACAAATATACAATCATTTAAAAAATATACAATTTATAAAAAACGACAAAAAAATGATGAAATTACTTATTTTTATAAAAATATTATTTTTATATTATTATTTTATAAAAGTATTAATTTTATAATTAATAAAACTAATTAAAACTTAAAAATACAAAATTAAATAAACTAAAACTAATTATTATTAAATATAAACCCTAATTAACTAATTAATTAATCATTAATAATTAAAAACGTAACCCTAATCCGTACGTCAGAGGATTCAGACCTGTCAGACAGGCTCATGCGATCGCATGAGTTTTACGTGTCTGGGCAATGCGATCGTATGGCTTCTGGATCCAGCTCAGATCTTGGGCTGCTACAGTTCTCGGCCTGTTTACTTATTTTTTTTATTTTTTTTGTTTTACCAAATTAATATATAGGTTATATTTAAAATTATATTTTTAAAAATACTTTTATACTTTAAATAAATAAAAATATATAAACTTTTTAATTTAAACACTTAAATAGATAAATATACTTTTATATATATATTTTTGTATTTTAAAACTTATATAAAATTATATTTTTACAAAAATAGCTTAAAAACTAATATATATATATATATATATATATATATATATATATATATATATATATATATATATATATATATATATATATATATATATATATATATATATATATATTAGAATATAGCGTAAAAATATAGCGTTTCGCCGGGTCCCAGGCAGCGGCGCCAAAAACTTGATGTTACAGCGGAGTAGTACGAAATAGTATTATTTTTTATACGAAATACGATACAATTTACACAATTTTATTATTTATTTATAGATGGGATATATCTAAACCTTGCTACAACACTTATATGTAGTGTACCTAATCGTAGATTAGTGTAGTTTTTAGTAAGTCCGGTTCGTTCCACAGGGAGCTAGCTGAGTTTAACGCTATATTTTTAACAACTATATTTATATAAAATATATATAATTATATATAGTAATATTATTATAAAAGGGGGTTTTTACCGTTTAATGATCGATTTGTCGATTTTATATTTTAAGCGTAAAAATAAATGACAATAATTAAAGTGCGTACAAAAATACAAATAAAGCGTAAAAAAAATAAATTGCGATAAAGTAAATTGCAGTAAATAAAATGACAGTAAATAAAAGTACGATGAAATATGGAATAAAACAATTATGCTTATTTAAACTTCCGTAACCATGATGTTTGACATTTTGATTTTAATTTATTACTATGGGTTAATTGTCCTTTGTCCTGGATTATTTGAAACCTATCTGGTTTTTGTCCATAATCGTCAGTCATAATTATAAAATGCTCGTCAAATTAACATTATTCCCGAAGTCAAATATTCCAACTAATTAGGGATTCGAACTGTAACAAGGTTTTAATACTTTGTTTAATGATTACACTAGGTTATCGACTGCGTATAATCCAAGGTTTTAATACTTGGTTAACAATTACACCAATTACCCTTGTATGTAATCCACCCCTGTTTTAATAAGATATAAACATTAATTTACCCACTTGATCAGTTTGAATAATTAATTACTCAACCCGAATAATTAATTAAATGATCGTAAAAGATGTCATATAAACGTCAGTAAATAGGACATGCATAATCATTTAATAATTATTAGATTAACTAATTTGAAGATAGGTTCGACAGATTCCAATGAGTTGTCATTCGATTAGACAATACCCCCATCTATTAATAGTTCATAGTCCAATGTCCACAAGTGTCGGTCTTTTGTCCAAACCCGAATTATGGTACAAAATCCAATAACCCCGTCTTAATATTTAGTCTAACATCACGATTACTTCGGCTCAAATAAGCATAATAATAACTTAGTTACGAGACATTAATTTAAAAAGGAAGAACATAGCTTACAGTGGTATTTAATCGCGTAGCGTTACACGGACAGAACTCCGACTTTAAAACCCGTAAAACATTTCTTACAATAACTCAATTATTATTAAACTTAAATTAAAATTAAAATTAAAATTATAAATATGAATATAAATATAACTGAAGAGAGAAAGAGTGTGTGAAGGTGTGCTCTCATTCGACTGAATTCGTTGCAATTTATAGGACTTGGCCACATTTTCAGGCCCATGCGATCGCATGGTTTTTAGGCTTCCTGGCCATGCGATCGTATGGCCAGCTGTATCAGGCCACTTGCTTTTGTTTTCTTGCTTGCCGACGTTTTATTTATATATATATATATATATATATATATATATATATATATATATATATATATAATTTATATATATAATTTATATTAATTATATATATATTATATTATATTCTTGTGCATAGTTGACTTGTAATTTTAGCTCCGTTGTCTCGTACGTTTACGCCCGGTTTATGTCTCAGTTCCGGATTTTCGAACGTCCTTTCGTACGCGTAGATATCTTGTACTTTGCGTTTCGCGATTTGTAATTTGCACAAATAATTATTTTCCTTAACTCCCAAAATCCGCGCAAGTCTTTTAACTCACTTTTTAGGACGCTTTTGAGTGCACTATGGTTTTAAGGACCCTTTTCCAGTTTTAGTGGCACTTTTTCTTCAATTCTTTAATCTTCGTGCTTCGTCTTCGCGTTTATTTATTTAAACGATTACAACTTAAAAATAGAATAATTACAACTAAAAACTTTACATATTGGGATGATATTGCGACTAAATATATGTTCGTTTGGAGCACTATCAGTAGCTCATCAGCTGCAACGGCAGTAAAGTGACAGGTTTCGAGCAAAATTCACCGAATCTCAATCTAGGACTTGTTTTTAACCTCAAAATCGACCACATCTTGTACACAAAAAGTTTAGAAACATAAACCCAGAAGTTTTGAACCAAAACAACATCAATTTGACCACTTTTGACACCAAAATCACTTTTAGTAAAAACCTAACTTCAAACTCAAATAAAACACTGTTTGGACATGAAATTCGACAAATCTTACCTTGATAGATTCATAACCGCCCTAACGGAGTCCATATTAAATAAACAAACCTTTTATGCGACCCTTGTCACAAAATGGTCTCAACCAAACAATAAAATAACACTAAACATTTAATTAAAATAAAAGCACTTAAAACATAATACAAACTCTAAGGGCAAAATAGTCCACTTACAACTAGCCCGGGTTTCATTCTGTTACACATATATTTTTTCCACAGTATATATGCATTTGTACTATCATGTGTGGAAGAAGTGGAATAAATATTTTATTGATGGTGGTATAGAAGTCGTTGTAGCAAAGTCCTTGTTATATTGGTAGTTTAGAAGATATATACCTTAATTAATGCAGTCTAAATCAATGATTGATCATATTATCAATTATCTTATATACATTGTGAAGTGTGTTTAGTTACGTAGAACGAAAGATAAATAATGGAGACCGTACTATCAAATTACATGGCATAAACTACAACTCATAAGTATAATAAATAAATGAAATCATCATAATTGAAAAAAAAAATCATCGTTTTAAAAAAGAGAAGAAGTATAAGATGATTGAGCGTATATGTGCGATGATGAAGATTCATATGAAGACTGCTCCATATTTATGAAGATTATATTGAGACTAGCATGTGTTGACCGTCGCAATCTTAAAGAATACGGAGTAATAAAGAACAAAGAGAGAAAGATATTAACATTGTAAATTTTCATGCCTTACTTAATTACTCTCTAATTAATTTAAGTTGGGTGAATATAATTTGTGAACGAAGCGCCCGCGAATGTGGGATGAGAAGTTAGTTTAGGGTATGTTAGTGGGATGACATGGAATGCCAAATCACATGTCCATGTCATTTTGTAAGATATCTTTTGTAAAAATTTAGTAATTCTAGAATTTCTCCACCAAATGACATGGACTTGTGATTTGGCATTCCATGTCATCCCACTAACTAACTCTAAACTGATCTCCCATTCCACTAACCTAACTTCTGTCATTTAATATAATCTTTTTTCATTTTTAACGGTTGACTTCCTTCCTCGATACATCGACCCACTCCTCAAAAAACAAATTCTTGAATATAAATGTAATAAATAAATAAATAAATAATCTTAACGTTTTCCTCCGTCGCTATCTTCCTTCTCAAATACACCCACACACTCTCTCTCTCTCTCTCTCTCTCTCCCCCCCCCCCCTAAAAAACACAAATGATTTGGGTAACAAGATGTGAAGCATTCCATTAAAGTATTCCGTATTTCATATTTCAAAAGTTCCAACAATAAAATAAGATATTTAGGGTACCTGCATATGTTTTTTCCCCAGTATAAATGTATTTGTACTATCATGTGTGGAAGAAGTGGAATAAATGTTTTATTGATGGTGGTATAAAAATTGTTGTAGCAAAGTCCTTGTTATATTGGTATTTTGGAAGATATATACCTTAATTAATGCAGTCTAAATCAATGGTTGATCACATTATCAATTATCTTATATACATTGTGAATTATGTTTAGTTACGTAGAACAAAAGATATATAACGGAGACCGTACTATCAAATTACATGGCATAAACTACAACTCATAAGTATAATAAACACTACTAGAAAATCTAAAATTAGCGACGACAAAATCTGTCCCTAAACGTGTTTAGCGACGGATTTTCGACAGATTGAAGCCGACCCTAAAATTGGCCTCGGGAAAAATTAGGAACGGATTTAGCGACGGCAATGAAATTAGCGACGGATTAGCGACGGATTCATTAGGGACGGATTAGCGACGGCCTTTTAGGGACGGATTAGCGACGAACCTTTAGGAACAGAATAGCGACGGCCCCTTATGGACGGATTAGCGACGGACCCCTTTATTTAATAATTTCATTTTCCCAATTTTTTTCAGGTTTTACATCCAGTTTATCATCCACAAATCAAAACATATTTCATAAAAGCACTAGCTTTAAAAAAACCAAATTCATTCTGATTCTAGCTTTAAAAAACCAATTAAAATGACATTTTTATTAGCAATCTGATCCAGAATATTAGCACAGTTTAGTAAACGTAAACCAAAGAAACATAGCAACTTTTAATAAACAAATCATTAATTTATATTCATAAGAAACTAAGATTGATTACATTAACTTCAATTGAATTTCAACAATATCATCCTAAACCGTTCAACAAGTCAAACCCAAAGCCTAAACGGCAACCATAAAGCGGACGACCTCAAATTATATATATCATCCGTAGCTGTAACCGTCTTTCTTCTAGCTTGTTGGTGTACGTAACGGCATCTCTAATCGCATTCTCTACAAATATCTTGAGCATGTTCTCTTCGTAAATCGGTATGCGTAAACGTATTTCTTCTATCAAACCGCTACCAGTACCTCGACCTCAAATTCTATATATCATCAATCCATAAAAATTGTACTCCGTAATAAATTAGTGTTTTGGTATATGGAGGTTAATGTGAGTATATGTGAAATACGAATCTTTTGGTGAAGGAATAGAGCCATGGAGGAGTTGTTTTATAGGTAGGGAGCTTTTATTTTTAAAGTTGGAACCTCCATCATTGATGAGTTTTAATCGAACGGTGGATACATGTTATCCGTGTGATGTGCTTTCTCCCCAAAAAAGAGAAAAAAAGAAGCTGAATTAATTTTTGAATTGACTTCCTATTTTCACATACTCCTTCCTTTGACAAATATTAGGAGTACTCCACTATCAAACTAAATCATAATTATACTAGTACTACCTGTTAGAGTATAAAAAATATTTGTCTTAGTATGTACTGTATTAATTAATCTAATATTTGTCTTAGTATTTAAGGAAAAAAGTCGTTCTATATCAATCCCTAATTTTCTCATTTACTGACGGATTAGAGACATATATATTAGACAACTTTATACATATATATATTTTTTAGATTATGATTTAGACGAAAATAAATAGACATCCAATCCTAAATGAATCTATATTACTAGTAAACAAACATTTAAATGCCAAAAGACGTAGAAATGCAACGTACACTTATACATATATTCACTAACAACGATTATGGAACTTTTGTATAGAAACACTCTATCGAATGTATATACATCCGACAAACGTATAATATATTGATGTATATATGTTATATTAGATAGTATAAGTGTATTCTAAGACAATTTGGTACTTATATGTGTGTATCTATATTATTAGTGAACAAACATTTTAAAAATACTAAGTAACGTATAAATGCAAAACATGTACAGGTATACATATATTCACTAACAACGATTATGGAATTTATGTATAGAAACACTAGATCGATGTATATATGTTATATTTTATAGTAAAAGTGTATTTTAAGACATTTTGGTACTTATATGTGTTCATTCGTGCTCTTAAACTCGATAAAATCTCAATTATTAAAAACATCCGTCCCAAATCCGTCCCTAATTACCGACGGATTAGGGACGGCCATATATGTATATATTTTTTAAAATTACGATTTAGACGAAAATGCATAGACATTCATTTCTAAATGCATCTATATTAGTTAACAAACACTATAAAAATACTAAATTGCGTATAAATGCAACCACACGTACGAGTATGCATATATCCACTAACAACGATTATGGAACTTATATATAAAAACATTAGATCAATTATATACATCTGACAAATGCATAAGATATTGATGTATATATGTTATATTTGATAGTAAAAGTGTATTTTAAGGCATTTTGGTACTTATACATGTTCATTCGTGCTCGTAAACTCGATAAAATCTCAATTATTAAAAACATCCGTCCCAAATCTGTCCCTAATTACCGACGGATTAGGGACGGATATATATATATATATATATATATATATATATATATATATATATATATATAACGATTTAGACGAAAATGCATAGACACTCATTCCTAAATGAATCTATACTAGTTTAATACCCGCGAATTCGCGGGATTAAAGAAGTAAACTTTTTTTACATGATGTATTAAATTAAACTAAAAGATGAATAAACTTATTTCACAAAGTAGGTTTAACACATTTGTATTTAGATGTAGTTAGATGATAAAAAGGGAGTTTTTAGAGATTAAAAAAGAGTTAACACTACTACAAATAAGTATATTAGGAACCGATTTTTTAGGCTTCAAGAACCGGTTTTAAATCTTATACGTAGGGGTTTCTAAAGTGGGAACCAGTTTTAAAACCGGTTCATATACTTTACTTTGGAACCGGTTTTTAATAAAAAAAAACATGTTCCTATTCTTGACAATAGAAACCTGTTTTTATAATAAAAACCAGATTCTATTCTCAAATTAAAAAAGTTATACAAAATAGCACCATATATCCTGAATTCGGGTAAATAGATATGGTTTTGGTTCTTCGTCTTCATTTAAATCAAGCTCCGCATCTCCAAATTCAGTGTGTAATCTTCATCTTCATTTAAATTAAGCTCGTCATCTCCGCATTCAGTGTGTCATCCTCATCTTCAGGTACATAGATCTTGTTTTTGTTTTTGGTGAATTCTGCTTTCTAGTATATATAAAATCATTGGAGAATAAAAGACAGTAACTGAAGGAAAAATACATATGTTCGATTCATAAGCAATTAATTTTAGTGCTACAATAGTCGCGTTTTATTATGTATTTGGAAAATAGCCATAACTTCTTTTGGTGCACGGTAATTGACTCGAACATCTGCTGATTGCTTATTCTGTCAACAACAAAAAGTGTGGTTTAACACATATTAGTAACACATTATATATATCCAAAGACAGAATATTAGTGTAACATATATTACTTCGAATGGAACTTGTCACGATTTGAGGTCAACTGATTGAATAAACTTGCAAACACGCACTTAATAGATTTGGAGAGGTTATAGGGTGTGAGTTGCAGCAAGAATGATGAGATTTGTAAAGTGGAATAGATAATAAAATGAAGTTTTTGAATCTTTTAAAATTTTCATCATCTCCCGCCCTCTAGAAAAAATTCGGATTTTACATTAAGAAAACCGGTGTAATGTAAAAAGAGGTTTCTAAACCTTGGAACCGGTTTTTTGGTAAAAAGGGCTTTCTAAAGTCCACATTAGTGACCGATTTTTTTGGCAAAACCCGTTCCTAGTTTCCTTCTTTTTTTAAACCGATTCTCATATCAATTTTGAAACCTGTATTTTCATGTTTTTCTAAAAATCGGTTCCTTTTGGAGGTTTTTATTCTCATTTGTGTAGTAGTGTAAATGTACAATATGAACGACAATGTTAAACCACCCAATGTTAAACCACCCGTATAAACCAACACTTTCTTATAAACAAAATTAATATTCGTAAAATATGAATGAAAAAAAAAACAGGCTACATAAGTTAATAAAGTTCATGATATACCCGCAAGTTAATAAGTTAAAACCTCTTATAAATAACCCTTCTAGAGGTTCTTCACTTGCCTCGTGCTTCCATTATTTAACAGGATTTTTTATCACCACAAAAAGTTGAGAGAATGAATCATCTTTCAGTCAACACCAGTGCACTAATTATAAGACAAGACAGAAGATTTAAGGAAGACTGAAAACGGGTATATTTCGAAACACAAAGTAAACTATATAATCATCAACTAAAATGATTGAAGCCATAGACATACCGAATTGCAAAGCATCCATTTGTGATCTTCATGCTTCTATTAACTAAGGGTCCTACACGAATTCATTACAAATTCCAAAATGGAAACATATATGTAGAGCTTCTAATCAACTACAATGAAATACAAGTGCCAATAATAAGCTACCTACTTTTTATTATATCTTTGAAATGAAAGTTTTGACAAATATACATACCAAGTCTGACATATCTTTGAAATGAAATATGAGTACTTGTATTGTAAAAAAACTACAAAAAGAAAAACAAAAACAAATTTTAATCCTCAAAATTTCTATAGAAAAAGCTCAAGGTTAATAGCTTATGTCACCTTGGCTTTATTACCAAGCACCTATCCAACGACCACCAGGAATGAAAGTTTTAGATCAGTAATCAACTTTACAAACCAATTTTAGAGGATTTGACACACATTCCATAATTTCACTCACTTTCAAACAAATTGTTCGTCTAGACTCGCTGCTTGAGAAGTTTCATCTACCGGTCTCGATGGCACGATTCCTACAAGTCATGGTTGCTTTATAAATACAAACACATGAAGTAATAAACTATATAATTAATACAAGTCATGGTAAGTTTCCATATGATAAAAGGTTTGTAACATGTATCGTAATTATAAACTATTGAAACATAGTTTAATGTATATAGTGAAACTATTTATCGCCGTAAACGATTTCCGACCGCAATGTGTGCAATATCTCTAGTAACCAAATAATGTTTAGAGTATAGAGTCAAATGAGATGCAAAAGTTGAGTAAGAGCATTACATACCTTCATCAGCTCCAAAATCGTTAAAGTATTGTTGATTGCTCTGCCCATTGTACATATTCTCAAACAACATTTTTTAAAATGAGATGGAACTAATTAGAGTATAGTGATAATACCTCAGTGCTACTTCTTTTATATCGATACCCACAAGGCCACAATAAGCATTGTATTGATATACTTCCTTCATAGTCTGTAAAAAAAAAAAAAAGACCCAGGTTGGGATTGAAACAGGATTATCCACAACAGATTACACAATATTTATATCAAAATAATTACAACAAATACATAAATTCAAATAAACAAATCTAGGTTATACAAAATTGTAACACTAAACGAAGACTACCTCAAGATTTACACCAAAAATCGGGCAATATTTACCGATCATATCATGCGAAATAGTTCGTGCCTGTTGTAAATCGTAATAATATCTTAAGACAACCCCAAAACATCTTCATTGTTCGCATATCATAACCCTATTCGATTTGGTTAGTATGTTACAGATAAATAATATTAAGCATTCAAAATTAGATAATTATATTGAAATCATACCAAATAAGCGTAAATACCTAAATCGAAACGCGTAATTCGAATCGGATTGTGCTGATTTCATCTTCTGATACTCAAAGTTTTTCGAGATGATGTAGAAAATAACGATTGTACGGAACCCTAATTTTGAGTGTACTGATGAAGAAAATAGCGAACGTAAGGGTTTTGGAACCCTAATATTGAGTGTACAAAAATTGCGCTGCATTATGTGTGTGACATCTCTGTTCCTGGCGTCTTCCTTTTTTGTCAAGGGTATTAATGGAATTTCACATTATGATTAGCTAATCACTTTTATTTGTTAGCTAATCTTGAAAATGGATGGCTATGATCTCTTTTTCTTGTTAATCCTATGGTCATAAAGAGGCTCCAAATTTTAAGGAGGAGAGATATTGCTCCTCTTTTAATATATTAAAAAGATTAGTTAACAAACATTTTAAAAATACTAGGTAGCGTATAAATACAAACACACGTACGAGAATGCATATATCCACTAACAACGATTATGGAACTTATATATAAAAACATTAGATCAATGATATACATCCGACAAATGCATAAGATATTGATGTATATATGTTATATTTGATAGTAAAAGTGTATTTTAAGGCATTTTGGTACTTATACATTTTCATTCGTGCTCTTAAACTCGATAAAATCTCAATTATTAAAAACATCCGTCCCAAATCCGTCCCTAATTACCGACGGATTAGGGACGGTCATATATGTATATATATTTTTAAATAACGATTTAGACGAAAATGCATAGACAGTCATTCCTAAATGAATCTATATTAGTTAACAAACATTTTAAAAATACTAGGTAGCGTATAAATGCAAACACACGTACGAGTATGCATATATTCACTAACAACGATTATGGAACTTATATATAAAAATATTAGATCAATGATATACATCCGACAAATGCATAAGATATTGATGTATATATGTTATATTTGATAGTAAAAGTGTATTCTAAGACATTTTGGTACTTATACGTGTTCGTTCGTGCTCGTAAACTCGATAAAATCTCAATTATAAAAAACCTCCGTCCCAAATCAGTCTATAATTACCGACGGATTAGGGACGAATTATGGACGAATTTATGGACGTAGCTAATCTGTCGGTAATCTGTCGCAAAACTTATATTTAGGGACAGATTACCTTCGGTTGAGTCGCCATAGTTAATCCGTCGCTAAGCCGTCGCAAATGTGTTTTTATGAGTTCGTTGGAAAGTCGTCGGAAATTCGTCGGTAATTAGGGACGGAATTATAGGCCGTCACAAATCCGAAGCTAATTCCAGATTTTCTAGTAGTGAAATAAATGAAATCTTCATAATTCAAAAGATCATCGTCTTTTAAAAGAGAAGAAGTATAAAATGAATGATCGGATATATTGCAAATGTAGTTTTTGAATCATGTTGGCTTCGATATTTGTTGCTAGAATTACGTGTCCCTATTACGAAAGCTACTTTGGTATTTTGTAACAATATTAATGCTATATATTTATCGGGAAATCCAGTTCAACATCCGCGTATCTTGTTCGAAGACTTTTGAGACAGCCTAAGCATAAAACCTCCTCCCGTTTAGACTGAGGGGGTGTATTAGTGCTAGCTGATTATGAGCTGTAAATTCGTCAATTATAGCATGTCAATATGTCAATATTGTATTATAGGAGGAGATAGCTAAATTGATTTGATAGAATATTTTCCTTATGTCTCTAAAAGTTTGTAAAGATTGTCAAGATAAGGGATATTAGGTTTCTGTATATATAGGCATCAAATGAATGAATGAAACACGTTCAATATTAAATTACACATACATTTATTCATCTCAACACTCCCTAACCTCACATATAGTTCATTTTTCATTAAACATAACTCATTTTTGTGGTTGTATATTTAAGCTTGTGGAAGAACCATTTCAAAGAAATTATCAGGCCATACTACAACAAAGACAAAGACAGAAAATAAAGCCATGCAACTAGAAAACATCCTACATATGAATATTGGTGATGGAGAGTCAAGCTATGCAAACAGTTCAATGCTTCAGGTTTCCCTAATTACAATACGGAGTACTATTTTTTCGTATAGCTTATTACATATTTCGATTGAAAAGATTTGCATTTAACTATGGTGATTGTCTGATTGAAATGATATGTTTTTTTGTTTTTTTTCTTCAGGAAATCGTGATACGAAAAGTTCAACCAATTCTAAAGCAGGCAATTATAAAATGCATTGCTAATCATCATAATGTCTTCGGTCATTGTTTTAAGATAGCAGATATGGGATGCTCATCTAGCAAAAATACACTATTGGTTGCATCTACCATAATCCATACAGTCAGTGACGCGTGCGAAGCATATAATCTTAAAGCACCACAAATTCAAATATCCTTGAATGACCTATTTGAAAATGACTTCAATCAATTATTTCAATTGTTACCTGAATTTTATGCAAAACATAGAAAGGAGAAGCGCGAAAAGTTTGGCCATTGTTTTGTTTCGGCTGTTCCGGGTTCGTTTTATGGTCGACTCTTCCCTGATAAAAGTTTGCACTTTGTTCACTCTTCTTACGGTCTACATTGGCTTTCTCAGGTTTGGATCATCTTACCCAATTCTACAACTATTTACAGTTTACATGATATTCATTACTAGTGTGTGTGTCCTACTTACAATTTTTTTATTGTATTAAAGGTCTACAAATGTTATTTATTTAACGAAATATATACATAGTAGTGAAATGACCTGTGAAACCACGAGTTTATTTAAATGAAACGGTTTAATGATATATTTTCGGTATTAAGTGAATTTAAAAGCTAAATTCATTTAGTTTAATGACCCGATGGATTCCGACCAAGAAACTTCTCGTTGTTTTTACACACATTGATATACTTAACTTGGTCGGAATAAATGAACTACATTTATTCTCTCACCATCATCTTCTAATTTTTATCAGAATTACTATTTTTCTTATCATAAAAGTCTAGATTATAACCTTTTATTGAGACGTGTATTTTGCATACATATATAACATAATTAATCTCGTAAAGAGAACTCATATTTGAATTTTGAATAATAATATAATAATAATTAATAACTAATGAGGGTGAATTTTTTCCCGAAAAACATGAAATAAATAAGTAGATTTAATTTGATTAGTGATTAATTAGATTAATGACATCACCTTAAGGGCTTATGTTTTTTTATTTTTTTTATTTTTTCTTAATAAAAGAATTAGCTTAATAATGACATCATCATTATAGGATTTTAATAGAAATATATATATACTTTTACAAATTTAGATTATACAATAGAAAATTTTGAAGTTCGAAAATACATACTAGTAATTCATCACAAGCTAGCCTAATGGTTAATGTTCTAATATCCTCATAAAAGGTCTGAGGTTCAAACTTGGGGTTGTTCTTCTGATTAGGTTTTCGGTTTCCTCTGTATATTTGGTCTGGTTTCTACGGTTTGAATTTTTGGGAGCAATTCAAATTGGAAACCCGAATTTGGTTCGGGTAAAACTGAAAATTCAATAAGTCATAATTGAATCGAAATCATCATTAAAAATGATTTTGAATTCTACTTTGATTTTGAAATCGGTTTGTTGACTATATATACTAATAATTTAAAATATTATCAGTTGAATTTTTTCTGAATTCGGTTCTTGGTTTAACAGAATTCAAAATAGTAAAATCGAAAATAGAAAACGGATCTAAAATTCGGTTAATTTTTTCGGATTTTCATTTGGTTCGGTTTCAAATTAAATGATTTGAAGCCGAGTCTTAAACACCCCAGGTCAAAAAACGATCACAAAATTACTCAGTTATCTCACATACATCTAAATAAAAATACTTCATTTTTTCGAATAACCTATAATCTTAACGGTTTACCCATTTAAAAAAAGATTTTTCAAAACATAGCCTTATGACTATGTTTAAGAAATGCAGACACGGTAAATTTACTTGTACAATATCAATAAGTACCCACCCTCGACAAATAAACACTCCTAAGCCAACTGAATGTACAACCTTTCATGCATAAAATTATTTCTTAAAGATAGTCTTAGGACTATCAATTCAAAGACTCGATCTAAAAACAACAGTATAACTTGTGTTCGATACAAATTGAAACTTGAAACTATAAGCCTATTATCTACGACACACATTTTTGGATAACAAACTTTAATCCGTGTAAAATGTGATAGGTACCCAAAGGTCTAGAAAACAACGGATTAAACATTTACATGGCGAAAACAAGTCCTCCAAATGTGTTACAAGCATATGCAAAACAATTTCAAATCGACTTCATGAACTTTTTGCAAATGCGTTCTGAGGAAATAGTTCGTGGTGGATGCATGGTTTTAACATTTATTAGTCGAAGTATTGCCGATCAAACTAGCAATGATAGTTGCAGTCTCATGGAGCTACTAGCGCAGTCGCTTATAGACATGGTTAAAGTGGTATATATATATATATATATATATATATATATATATATATATATATATATATATATATATATATATATATATGTAGTTTGAGATCTTTTAGTCATTTCAATTAACTAAAAAAATTATCTTTAATTATATATGCTAATAACAAATTAATACTACAAGGACTGGTTCAAGAATCATATATCCACTCGTTCAATATGCCAAATTATTTTCCATTTAAGGATGAAGTTAAGAATATGGTTCAAAATGAGGGATCGTTTTCTCTTGATAAATTAGATACGTTTCAAGTGATTTTAATGAATTAAACGAATCCCATGGCGAAAATGCATCAAAAGTGGTGAGAGCTGTTGCAGAACCATTGTTGACTTCTCATTTTGGAAAGTCAATAATTGAAGAGCTATTTAAAATGTTTGGGAAGCATGTAGCTGATCATCTTGCTAACCAAAAAACACGATACTGTAACTTAGTCATTTCATTGACTAATTATTGAGCTCTGGTTAATGAAGTATTTATTCTGATTATTTATCTGATTTATCTAAAACATTTTATGTTGCAATTCACTGGCCTCTTTTGAGTCGGTAAGATGTATGATCTGTTTTAGGTTCATGTTTCTATATTTGTTTTCAAAGTATTGCTTTTTAAGCCTAAAATTTATGCTTAAATATGTCCATTTATTTCAATATTTGACAAATAATTTTCACTTTATTACTAAATACCAAGTAGTATATCAACTGGTAAAGTCTATGAACACAATTTATTTTGGGTGATTGTCTCAATTCATTTATTTCTTTTGGTTTTTTGTTTTCGTTTTAGATAAACGTTGATTTAGAGGATGCATTATTTTGCACTAAATAAAAGCAGAAACAATGGTAGCTTTGTGTTTAATTGTTGTTAGAGTGGTTTCATCAGTGACATACTTCCTCAACTCAATATTTTAATTTAAACTTTAAAATTATATTTTCATTAAATTTAAATTTAAATTTAAACTATAATAAAAATAAAAATACATTAAATCAAAGAATAAACTAAAAAAATAAAATTACATTAAATTTTAAAATTACACTAAAATTAAAAAAAAAAAAAAAAACTATTCTTCGTCTTCGTCTTGATCTTCGACTTGATCTTCTTCATCTTCGTCATCGGAAATGTGTGAATGTCTCGCTTCATCTTGATTGTTTAGATTTGTTGTCAAATTATGTCTAACACGATAATTAGGTGGAAGACTCCACAAGTGTTCCACGGACATATCTCGTAGTAGTCAATGAATTGATGAGGATCAGAATATGTTGGAAGACAAACGCTCTTCGGAACAAGATTATTAAAACACAACGTGTTGTAATTCACAAAATACATACGTATACTCTTACGTTAATTAATGTAAACGTAATAACCAAAATCAGAAGCTTTTATTAATTCAATCGTAGATGTCCTCTTCCATATAACATATTTAGGCTATATCAAATCATAAAATGACTAGGACTCCTATTCTTATCCCTAAAGAAGCAAAATCAGACTCAACCTTGTCTATTAATATTAAAGATACCTAAACTTATCTAAATATCATCTAAATAATACTCGGTATCTAAATAACTAGCTAATAATGATGATAATAATAATAACTAGTTTAAGACCCGCGAATTAGATTCATAAACTATAATTGTAATATCGATGTAACTAAATGGAAGATGCAATATCGATGTAATAGAAATGAAGATGCGATATTATGTCTTCTAGTCTTTGAAGCGTTAAATGAATGTGATGGCTCCTTTTCATGCTAAAAGATGATGCAAACCTCTATATGAAACCCTTGTTTGCTCAATAGGGGATAATAGTGACTCGGCTTTTTTCAATGACTCCGAGCAACTCTCCATATGAGTTATTAGTATAATATAGTCCAAGAGATTAAGTGTTTGATGCTTTTAACTGAATCTCTTCAAGACTCAAACGTATTATTGATGCATTACGGATGCGATTCAAAGCATACTGCACCTTCAAAGCTCCCTCTTACATTGCAGACCATATTCACCGGGTAGCTTTAACCCGACGTCCAGTGCTTCTCGTATGGATGTCTAGTGACGCACGTTAATGAAGTACGTCCCGCCATGGCTGTCACGCGTGACGCATGGCGTAACTTCTATCTGGACACTGCTTCTTTAGCTCCGACTTGGCTCTGTCAGGTCAACCTTGCCTTCAAACCATGATTATTTCTGCGCTACGCCGCCCGTAGCGTACCGTTAATGGTGCTATTGACTTGGTCCACTCGGCTGATCGCCTGTCCGATAAGTTAGGAGAACGTGGAGTAGGTAGTGGGCATGATTAGAGGATTCCAGGAGTGGTAATCGTGGGTTAGTGGACTGATGGTGGTTATCCCTGGTAACCGTCAGTCTTGTGCGTATAAATACTAACCATAATCAAGCATTTAACAATCAATCAACACACTACACTTACCATCGCTGATCGCTCTTTTAAGCTCACCTTGAAGGCTCGCCAAAAGTTAACCACCACAACACCCCTCATATCCATCACGTCTACCGGAGGAACCCATTCCGAAGGTTAGTCACTTTACATCACTGCACTCAAGTCAATTTTGGCTTGATCATTTAGCGCCATCCGTGGGACCGTTTTGATCAACGCTTTTCATACAAGATGACAGAAGGTTCCAACCCATCGCTAACCACCAACGCTGGCAAAGAACCATATGACCCTTTGAAACCTAATGACGACAGCGCCTACTAAACCCCAAACGAACAAATCAAACGCACAGATTGCATTTTGACGGTAATGAGGATGAATCCGAACAACGCGACACGGAGGAGACTGATACTCCAGAAGGATTTGTTAATCAGCTTAAGCCCATTAACGGTAAGGATGCCATACGCTTTACGGCCAAGGGAGGATTTGTCCTGCCCTCACTCATGACCAAAGGCGGAGAGAAGCCAACTGGCATGTCGAAAGCTCCACCCCGTAGCTCTACACGCTCGGTAATCGAAACCGGTAAGAGCTCTTGCAAAACCCGGGAGGAGGCACAGAAGGATTTAATTGAGAACTTGATTCTAGCGGCACCGGAATTTATGAGTGCTCAGGTCGAACAGCCCGGCGTGGCGGAGAACATGCTGAATAACTGGTACGCCATGATGGGAGACAATGTCAAGCGGTCATTTGAGGTTTCTACAACATCTGAAAAGTTTACTCGAGAAATAGCTACTCATCCGTTGCCCGCAGTCCTCACTACCCCCTCACGCTAGGGATGTATGATGACAGCACGGATCCGGAGGATTTTTTGCAACAATTTGAACACGCCGTCAAGACACAGCATTGGGATAATCCCACGGTGTGCCACATTTTCCCGGGATAGCTCCAGTCCGTCGCGAGGGAGTGGTTCGCCAAATTACCAGCCTTAAGCATCACTAGCTTTACGGACCTTAGGACCAAGTTCGTGCAACGCTTTCAGAATTTTAAGCGAACAGAGTTGACCCACTTGGATGCGCACAACATCAGGATGAGGCCGCACGAGTCTTTGATGAATTTCACCTCCCGCTTCACGGCGGAATGTCAGAAAATTCCAGATTTGCCGGAGTCGCAGCAAATTTCTGCATATTTTACGGCAATCTGTCAGGTTAGGCATTTGTCCCTGGTAAAAACGATGCAGCGTAAGTTACCGAAAACGTACGTCGAGGCGGTAAAAATGGTAAGGGGTTATGTGCGATCCGAGGAGTTTGCTGATTGCAATTGGGGATCATGGATTGACGGACCGAAGCGATAAAGATGACAAGGGTAATAAAAAGGGAAATGCAGGTAAGTTCAAAGGAAGCAGCAGTGGCGGAGGCAAAGGTTACAAACGCTCCAGCCATAAGTCTGAAAGTCGTAACGGCTACCGCCCGTATGAACGGTACGTTTCCAAAAGGTTGTCACCCGAAGAGGAAAGTTTGGTGAGGTCGTTGTCAAGAACGCCAAAGGAAATCCTGGCAACGAAGGAGATAAGCAAGCATTTCCCACCACCGAAACCGATGCAGCCGCACTTCGTTGTTGACGAAAGTAAATGGTGCATTTTTCATGAGGATAAAGGTCACGACGCTGACGAATGCAGGGAACTAAAGAAGGTGATAGTTGAACGGTTGAATCTGGGGGAATTTGACCATCTGAAACCGTCACGTGTCAAAGCATCCGAGATGAAAAAGTTCGCCTGGAAACGAGGAAAAGAAAAGGCTCCAGAGAAGCATATCCACATGATACAAATGTGGCACTCTGGCCACATTCGAAAGACGGAAGTATTGGAGGAATGGGAATGCGCCCTATCACGTTCCCCGCCTTCTGGAGGGTCTGTCCTACTGACTTGCCCGTTACGATAACCGCAACGGTTGGACGCTGCAAGGTTTCCAAAATTTATGTAGACACAGGCAGCGCAGTTGATGTCTTGTACGAGCATTGTTTCTTGCAATTTCTGCTAGATGTACAGGACAGGATGAAGCCGCAACTTCATCCCGTGGCAGGATTCACTGGTGAAACTATTTGGCCCCTTGGTCAGGTAGATATTGACGTTACGCTGGAGGAAAATGAAAAGCAACGAACGGAAGCTCTGAATTTTGTGGCCGTTAGAAGTCAATCAAAGTATAACATTATCATGGGACGAGAAGCGCTATGCGAATTTGGCGCGATAGTCTCCACCGTGCACGGAATGATGAAGTTCCCAACCCCGTTAGGCATAAGGACTGTTTTCTCTGATCGAGTTCCAATAGTAAATCAAGTTGAACAGCCGCAGCGGCCGGCAGGGCTGATTGAACAAGGGGGAAACGTTATCATCAACCATTCTTTTCCTGAAAAAGCGGTACAGATTGGGCACACACTATCCAATGAAACAAAAAGCGCGCTATGTGCACTTTTGGCAAACAACGCGGATGTATTTGCGTGGCAGGAATCGGACATGATGGCAGTGCCGCGTACTGTCGCAGAGCATCGTTTGAATGCCAACCCAAGTTTGACTCCGGTACACCAAAAGAAACGAGGTATGGCGCCGGAACGCAGCGCTTTCCTAAAGAACGAGGTGGAAAAGTTAGTGCCAGCTGACATAGTGTGGGAAGTTAAGTACCAGACGTGGGTTGCTAATCCGGTGTTGGTCAAAAAGGCGAACGGATCATGGCGGATGTGTGTAGACTTCAAAGACATCAATAAAGCTTATTCCAAGGACAATTATCCATTACCGGAAATCGACTGGAAGGTGGAATCATTGGCTGGCTTCCGTTTCAAATGCTTCCTTGACGCGTACAAGGGTTATCACCAAATCCAAATGGCGGAACGTGACGAAGACAAAAACGCGTTCAACACAGATCAGGGTATTTTTTGTTACAAAAAGATGCCTTTTGGCTTAAAAAATGCAGGCGCCACGTACCAGCGGGTTATCGACGCCGCGTTCAAGGAACAGATCGGTCGAAATTTGGAAGCATACGTCGATGATATCGTGATCAAAAGTCACACCGAAGTGGATCTCTTGAAAGACATTCAGGAAACGTTCGACTCGTTGCGTAGAATCAACATGAAGCTGAATCCGGAAAAGTGTAGTTTTGGATTCGAGGAAGGGAAGTTCTTGGGACACGTTTTCACGATGTGTGGCATCAAGGCTAATCCTAAGAAAATTCAAGCTATTGATGAAATGGCAGCGTCACGAACGAAAAAGGAGGTACAAAGCCTAAACGGCAGAAAGGTCATTACCCTTCTTCAAAGTATTGAAGGAAAGCGTGGGGCGGAATTTTGATTGGACTGCCGAAGCGGATCACGCCTTTCAGGAGATGAAGGTGTGACAACCCAGAAATTTCCGACCAAATTTAAACTTTAATCTTTATATATCCCCGACACGATAAGCAAAGTTTGTAAGTTGAATCTCAAGAATTTTAAACTGTGTTCATACATTCATTTAACCTCGACCAAATTCCAATGATTCACGAACCATTAAATGAACGTATTTGTTTCAATATGATTATTAACGAAATTAAAATATAAGATCAAATGATTGAATTATCAGAAACATTGAATTATGATTACGAGTCTCTGTTGAGAGGTCCACTATGATTTGAGAAATCTATATTTTTTAACGGTATTCGGAAAATGGTAAAGTGATTTGCATATAATAACAATGTGTCAAATATTGAGAGTTAGACAAAAGCTAGTGGAAGACTAAATAAATCAACTTATTTGATTTCAAATGTACGCAACACTTTTCGATATAATAGAACTAGATTATTAATATCTATGTTTAAATAACTTGCAACGCTTAATTAAACCCTGTTCATTAAAAAAAAGTATTGTTTTCAAATTAGTTAAGTACGCAATAGTAACTCTCGCTTAGTGATGCGATTGATATTCAAAACATTTATACATAAATGAATAGTATCTATTTAAGATATAAAATAAAAAATGTTACGTGTTATAATTTTTTTTGTAAACGAAATAAAAATGAACTTTGAAATATAAATAGTTTTGAAAAACTAAATGTTATATTATTAAGTAAATATTTTAAGTACAAATTTATATTTCTAAATAAAAATATATGTATATATATATCTATATATTTTAACTTAGTCATAAAACGTCCTGATTTAAACTAATATATTTTGACAAACAACGAGCCACTGATTTATAGAAGCAAATGACCACAACACTCAAGTTTATAAGTTACATTTTTTTATAAGGTAAATTATTAATGAGTAAATCAAATTATTAATAAGGGTACATGTCACGTAACGTAAAAGGCTAGTTTTCTAAACGTACGAAAGTGCGCTCGACAACGTACGAGTCATTTGAACAAAAATTACATTTTTACCATGCACGTGAATATAATATAATATATAATTAATTATATAAATTGAATATATTATAAATAAAAAAATAATTTAATGTTAGCAGCCCATGTTTATTGCAAGTGAATTGTGTAATGGGAGCTTCACCAACCGGGAATCCCTTTAAATATCGAACATGTTTCAACTTCTTTTCACAAATTAAATCTCTCGAGCTCTTTATTTCACACATATACTCCGTATAGATTTTATTTATTTTATGATTTATATTAATTATTATTAATAATTAGTAGTATTAGTATTTAGTATTATTAATATATACATAAAATACTACGACGGAGTCATGAGCGGGTTATTTCAAGACGGGTTTTATGAGAGGGATAGAGTTAAGGAAATTATGGGTTATAGCTATGGAGGTGACGGGTATGGTTCATGGGTATGCTCGTGAGGTCAATCTAGTGTTTATCATCTCTGTTGCGTTTACGTACCTTTCCTGCAATATTGAATGTCAATATTGATATGTAAGCACTCATAATTTAACTTTTACATATTAATAGTGTATCCCTGACTAGTGCTCGAGTATATAAGATTATACATGCTTGTATTTTTGATACTGTAGTTAGATAGGTTATGTTGAATCCTGAATTAGTTACATATGCGGTTGAGATAAGGTATAAGATATGCATGTCGTTAGAAAGCTAGCGAAAAATTAAGAACTTTTCATTTAGATATCGAATGGTTTCGATGAACGGATTAGATGTTATAGTCAATTGAATTTTTGTATTATTATTAAAAATGATTATTATTATCGTCGTTATTATCGTCGTTCTAGTTTTCATCTAATTATTATTATTATTATTATTATTATTATTATTATTATTATTATTATCATTATCATTATCAATAAAAAGTATTTTCATTAAAAATTGTTATTTTTATTACTATCGTTATTATCGTTAAAGTTATACTTAGTATTATTATTATTATTATTATTATCATCATTAAAATAGTTATTAGTATTATCATTAATGTTATTATAATAATTATTATTATTAGTATTATTATCCTTAAAAATTGATATTAGTATCATCTAACTATTATGACTAACATTATTATCATTATTATGAATGCGATATAAAAGACGACTAAAAGACATTATACAAATCAATTAAGAAATAATGAGTATGAGTATCATGATGAAATTAAAATATTGAATTAGATAAAATTATCGTTCTTATTATTTTTTATCATTGTATTATTATTAAAATTATTATTAATATTAAAACTATCATTTTTACTAAAATTATCATTTTTAATAGAAATGACATTGTTATTATAAAATATCATTATTTTTATCATTTTAAATAAAATTATTATTTTAAAGTTAATATTAAAAAGTATCGTAAATACTAAAGTTATCATAATTAGAATTATCATTTTATCATAATATCATTTTTAGTAATTATAAATATTGATATTTTTATTAATAGAATAATAATAATTATTATTACAAAATAATACAACTTTTACTTACTATTATTATAGATATTATTTTATTAAATAAATATGTGATACAAACATATTTTACTACGTGTAATAAAATTACTTTAATAATACCTATCATATTATCTTTATGATATTAAATGAACTTTATAAATTTTATTACTTAAAATATATAAAAGTATATTTTTTTATAAAGTTTTATTTATTAATAAATGAATTATATTATTTACTCTAATAAATCTTTTAAAAATATTTAAAAAATATAAAACGATGATATTTAAACTATAAAATAATCATGTATAAATTTTGGAAATCATTTTGAGTCAAATTGACTTTTGTTGACTTTTGCTGACTTTTGCATATTAGTCTCGAGCATTAGAATTGTGGTACACTATGACTTGACCTAATTTGTTAAGACAAATATTGACCAACATATAATTATACATAATTAATATAGGTTCGTGAATCCGAGGCCAACCTTGCATTTGTTCAATGATGTTATATGTATTTTTACTACGAAATACAGTATGGTGAGTTTCATTTGCCTTTTTTACCCTTTATATTTTTGGGCTGAGAATACATGCGAAATCTTTATAAATGTTTTACGAAATAGACACAAGTAATTGAAACTACATTATATGGGTGAATGATCGAAGCCGAATATGCCCCTTTTGCTTGGTAGCCTAAGAATTAGTAAACCGATCTACTAATTGATGCGAATCCTAAAGATAGATCTATTGGGCCTAACGAACCCCATCCAAAGTACCGGATACTTTAGTACTTCGAATTCATTTTTATTATGTCCGAAGGATTTCCCGGAATGATAGGGGATATTCTTATATGCATCTTGTTAATGTCGGTTACCGGGTGTTCACCATATGAATGATTTTTGTCTCTATGCATGGGATGTATATTTATGAGAACTGGAAATGAAATTCTTGTGGTCTATTAAAATGATGGAAATGAATGATTATGATAAACTAATGAACTCACCAACCTTTTGGTTGACACTTTAAAGCATGTTTATTCTCAGGTATTAAAGAAATCTTCAGCTGTGCATTTGCTCATTTTAAAGATATTACTTGGAGTCTATTATGGCATATTTCGAAGAACGTTGCATTCGGGTCATTGAGTTCATCAAAGATTATTATTAAGTCAACTTATAGATGGATAGTGGATATTAGGAAATGGTATGCATGTCTGTCAATTTTCGATGTAAATAAAGTTGTATTTTAAAAACGAATGCAATGTTTGTAAAATATATCATATAGAGGTCAAATACCTCGCGATGTAATCACTATTGTGAATCGTTTATAATCTATATGAATGGGTCCTTTCAGTTGGCATCAGAGCTGGTTTAACGCCGTTGGTGCTTAGTCGTAAAGGAGGTTCTCACAGTGTTACCTGTGACGAAGCATTGGCTCTTACTCCTTGTGATCCCTTACGAGGGTTTGCAATTGCCGAGAGGCAGGCCCTAAAATTAGTATCTGAGGTACACTCAGTGGTCACCAGGCGGTTAGCTGGGAAGGCACTGGGTGGGACGTGTGGTGTCCCAAACTGAAGATTTTAGTTGGTATCAGAGCGGTGGTCTTAGCGAACCAGGTCTGCATTAGTGTGTCTAACTGATGAGTCGTTAGGATGCATTAGTGAATCTGAACTTCGACCCTGTCTGCATGTCAAAAGTTTTGCTTATCATTTCTAGTCGGAAATCATCTGCTTATCATCCTTAGGAAATTACCTGCTTATCATGTCTAGACACGTCTTGTTACATTAATTGCATGTGTAGTGTATAGACAAAATTCATATCTTAGCGTATCTGCTAAATCATATCTTATCGTATCTGTTACTTTAAACTTTTCCTGACATATCACGCAAATTCCTTCGTAATCTACGAAATCTTTTGATCTATATATATATAGATACCCTATGTAAATAGAATACCACCCGATAGTCGAAAAACCATTTTATATCGAAAAATCCTTTATCCAATCGTACGAAATGGAATTTTTCATCAGTACAAGTCACTCGGATTCCGAAATGGAATCTCACTCAAGCTCCGAAAGCAGTGTGATCGGAATGGATCAACCAATCAGTTATCACCTATTCTGGATGAATTGGGGATGGGTTCGTAGCCTCCTCAATCATTGGAAACAAGAAGAAGGCTATCCTTTCCATCCACCACATTGCCCTCTTGGCGAAGAACCTGAAGCACTTACCGGCGAACCTGTTCGAGACACCATTTTCTCTCTCATTTCCAGGGTATCTCGTCACGATTATATACTACATAAAATTCTAGATTTTATTTATCCGCTCGTCCGAATCGACAATCACCCCGGTGTAATAGAAGAAGTCAACGAGCTTCGCGCTCGGGTAGTGGCTTTGGAGAACATGGTGCAAAGGTTACAAACACCAGCAGCAGCATCAGCAGCATAACCAGTACCACCATCATCAACGCTAACAGTACCATTATTAACCCCAACCAAAACCGTGTGTAAACCTCAACTTCACAATCTGTCCCACGAGCATCAACGTCATACGCACCATAGATACCAAGGAGTACCAACAACAATAACTGACTAAGTATTAACTCATAACTTCATTGGAGAAACATTCAGCGACGATTATGTAATCTCTAAAGCCTTAGAGATTATCTAATCTAGCCTTAACCATAAATCAGTTAATCGAACCAAAATGATAGAAGGAAGAGTAGAAACTCTGACAAAAAGGGTGTGTGATTAACAAGCTAAACTTGTTTTACCAACAACATCAACAGTACCGTCAGCGTCACCAGCATCGTCAGTACAGTCAACATCAGAATCAACAACACCTATAACATCACAAACTCCGTCAGTTCAAGAATCACTGTGGACATCATTACGAATCAATAACGCGTATATTGTATCAACAAATTATGAAGAATTAACTCATTCCCTCTGAAGAAATTATATGTATATGTATATATATATATATATATATATATATATATATATATTGAAATACAAATAAATCTTTTCGTGCTAAGCTATTGTGTGTGAATCTTAACTACTCGGTTAATTCATATTACAAATACGCAATAATGTACGTCCTTCGCCCGCAACTTAACCAACGTTAACTACAATCTCTGTCTCAATTCAACAAATTCCAATTCATAATAAATCAAGTATATATTTGATTTTATACTTTCATCATCGATGTACCCAAAAACATTTCAAATACCATCATTCGTACTTTGCGAAGTTCACAAGAATTTAACGAAAACCAACATCACATCTCAACAAATAACAAAGTATTGATTCATAATTTCAATATTATTGAAGAAATACTTATTTAATTTCTAAAGCCTTCAAGGGATTATTCAATTCTGGTTTCATCCATAAATCGAATGAGTTTAATTTAGTATTGACTCATTTAAATCTATGTTACATCTGAAGAGAATATATACATATATATTTTCATAAAGACTGTAATAAAATTCTTTTGTACAAAATATTAATTGTGAAATTTTTTAACGGGTAGGTAATACCCGAGATATATATATATATATATATATATATATATATATATATATTCACAATTAATATGTTACATTCTTTAAATCTGATTAAGCAAATTATCAACTATACTTCCTACTTTCACAATAATATACATTCTTTCATAGAAATCAAAACAACCATACTCATTCAAACTCAATTACATATTCTGATTTTGAAACCTCAGAATTCAATTCGAGATATAACCGGTACCATCACTTTTAGATTCCTACATCTTTCAAAGCTATACTTTGACTTCAAAACTGTGTTAAAACATCAAATGTATATTAACGATTACAATCTGTGTTCAAACCCTTCAAAAATCTCTGAAGACACTTCAAATAATGAGCAATCGAGATGATGATCCAACCACATATTACCCACAGTTATGTACTTAAAAAGCTCTCGAAACCAAAGTCATAATTCAACACATATCTGTGTCAGATCTTTTGGCATTTATTAGCAAAAAAAATAAAAATAAATAACTTTACAATTCCTTTGCAATGTAGCAAATTATATCACAGCTCCAGCAAGACAACTTCGATTTTTCATTCGGAGTAGCCTTATCATAATCTTGATATATGTGATTACCCTTTTGTTACCGGAGAACCTTTCATATCCCACCACATTAGCAATAAACTTACCAACAACTTCATTGATCTTGGGCATTCCGAAGAATCATTATATTTATCGAAACCTCATTATTTACTCATTCGCATCTTGTAACGAGAATTGCCATACGAATCATTGGGAATTAGCAATCAGTATTTTGAAATCTCACAGCATGTTGACGACAACAGTTATGCATATAACGTCTATTTCCAACTCTTACATACTTCGAATGCGAAGTTTCTGGAAAACTAGTTCTGAAAATGCTGATGAAGCAACAAAAACTGTAAACGACCTTAGCAGTAAAAAGTTTGATGATAAAGATTAGTGTATTGGCAAAGCTCAGAAAAAGAGAAGTTTTAGAACTGGAAAACGGATTGAGCAAAGTATGAAGGAGGCTGTGAACAAATCACAAAGACTGAACCTGCCTTCAAAGAATCCAAATGATTCAGTATTTGCTGAAGTCATTAACAAATATCTTGCTCCTGATCATAAACCCCTGCGGACAATATTCTTAATCATCCTATGATATTAGAAATCCTAAGATATCATCATATCTTTCATTATAAATATCCTTCATATTTCTGAAGATATTTTCATAATTATTCTTATCTGAAATCATTTACCTCTTCACGCTATCTGTATTACATCATAAAAGAAACTATTTTAGTTTCTAAATTCTGAAACATTCTAGTTTAAAATAGGAATATTTTTGAAGTAGTGTTGGGAGCTGAAGCATGAGTTAGTATAATATAATGACACTTGATCAACGTGATTATATTACAGTAATTCATGCTGAGTTTCTAAATGGAACGTGATGATTCACAGATCATAACGTCATCATGTGCTATGTTATACGACTCTTGTATTCTCTTTAACCTCTAAAATATCAAGAAAATATTTCTTGATGATTCGGCCTTTTCCAAGGTATTCTACTAATTTGACAAGTCAAGATCGTGCCATTACAATTTCCTTCTTAGAATATTAACAATGTTCATTCCGAAATTAATATCTGCGAATTCTGGACCATTACAAGCGGTGCTTAATCGCAAGAAGAAGAAACGAAAGGACAAAACTCTGAATTAGAAACTGGGAGTATAAATTACAGTAAATTGAAGAGAGTATTAACTGTGGATGGTAATGATTATGGAAAGACAGAAGCAGGGACATCGAAATATAAGGGAAGATATAAAACCCAACAACCATCCAGAAATTATAAACCGTATATATCGATGCATATAGCAATATAAAGACACGGGAGAACTAAAAATACTATAAAACCAAGAGTATAGTAGAAGTAAATAGATTCTTTCGGTGGTAGATGAAAAAGAAAATGACAGATATGAAAGTGAGGAGTATATCAAGAATCAGAACTGGATGGAGCATATTGGAAAATGCTATAAAGTATGAAAGTGAGGGAGAAAAAAACAGAAGGTATGAGCTGTGAAAATAAGGAAATGAAGAGGATGGACTTATAGCGAAATATCCGACCAAGCAATCAAAATAGATTATCGCATTTAATCAAAGCGGATCCTAATTTCCTTAATTACCGAAGAACCAAATCTTATTACAAAGATTTTCTCCAAATCCCTTGAACTCTGGAAATCCATCCTATCTACGTCAAAAGATATGACAAATTTACACCTACTCATTTCACTCTTTTGATAATAGCTTCACTCGTACTTTTCACAGAATCAAATAGTTTTATCCATATTACTCAATGATGATAAAACCCTAATCTTCAACTTATATGCGTCATGAAAACATACTTATTGTTAACCATGACCATCCCAATCAAATTTCGGAACGAAATTTCTTTAACGGGTAGGTACTGTGACAACCCGAAAATTTCTGACCAAATTTAAACTTTAATCTTTATATATTCCCGAAACGATAAGCAAAGTTTGTAAGTTGAATCTCAAGAATTTTAAACTTTGTTCATACATTCATTTAACCTCGACCAAATTCCAATGATTTACGAACCATTAAATGAACGTATTTGTTTCAATATGATTATTGACGAAATTAAAAGATAAGATCAAATGATTGAATTATCAGAAACATTGAATTATGATTACGAGTCTCTGTTGAGAGGTCCACTATGATTTGAGAAATCTATATTTTTTAACGGTATCCGGAAAATGGTAAAGTGATTTGCATATAAGAACAATGTGTCAAATATCGAGAGTTAGACAAAAGCTAGTGGAAGACTAAGTAAATCAACTTATTTGATTTCAAATGTACGCAACACTTTTCGATATAGTAGAACTAGATTATTAATATCTATGTTTAAATAACTTGCAACGCGTAATTAAACCCTGTTCATTAAAAAAAATATTGTTTTCAAATTAGTTAAGTACGCAATAGTAACTCTCGCTTAGTAATGCGATTGATATTCAAAACATTTATACATAAATGAATAAATGAATAGTATCTATTTAAGATATAAAATAAAAAATGTTACGTGTTATAATATTTTTTGTAAACGAAATAAAAATGAACTTTGAAATATAAATAGTTTTGTAAAACTAAATGTTATATTATTAAGTAAATATTTTAAGTACAAATTTATATTTCTAAATAAAAATATATGTATATATATATCTATATATTTTAACTTAGTCATAAAACGTCCTGATTTAAACTAATATATTTTGACAAACAACGAGCCACTGATTTATAGAAGCAAATGACCACAACACTCAAGTTTATAAGTTACATTTTTTATAAGGTAAATTATTAATGAGTAAATCAAATTATTAATAAGGGTACATGTCGCGTAACGTAAAAGGCTAGTTTTCTAAACGTACGAAAGTGCGCTCGAAAAACCAAAAGTGGATGAGTCGAGTGACAACGTACGAGTCATTTGAACAAAAATTACATTTTTACCATGCACGTGAATATAATATAATATATAATTAATTATATAAATTAAATATATTATAAATAAAAAAATAATTTAATGTTAGCAGCCCATGTTTATTGCAAGTGAATTATGTAATGGGAGCTTCTCCAACCGGGAATCCCTTTAAATATCGAACATTTTTCAACTTCTTTTCACAAATTAAATCTCTCGAGCCCTTTATTTCACACATATACTCCGTATAGATTTTATTTATTTTATGATTTATATTAATTATTATTAATAATTGGTAGTATTAGTATTATTAATATATACATAAAATACTACGACGGAGTCATGAGCGGGTTATTTTAAGACGGGTTTTATGAGAGGGATAGAGTTAAGGAAATTATGGGTTATATCTATGGAGGTGATGGGTATGGTTCATGGGTATGCTCATGAGGTCAATCTAGTGTTTATCATCTCCGTTGCATTTACGTACCTTTCCTGCAATATTGAATCTCAATATTGATACGTAAGCACTCATAATTTAACTTTTACATATTAATAGTGTATCCCTGAATAGTGCTCGAGTATATAGGATTATGCATGCTTGTATTTTTGATACTGTAGTTATATAGGTTATTTTGAATCCTGAATTAGTTACATATGCGGTTGAGATAAGGTATAAGATATGCATGTCGTTGGAAAGCTAGTGAAAAATTAAGAACTTTTCATTTAGATATCGAATGGTTTCGATGAACGGATTAGAAGTTATAGTCAATTGAATTTTTGTATTATTATTAAAAATGATTATTATTATCGTCGTTATTATCGTCGTTCTAGTTTTCATCTAATTATTATTATTATTATTATTATTATTATTATTATTATTATTATTATTATTATTATTATTATTATCATTATCATTATCAATAAAAAGTATTATCATTAAAAATTGTTATTTTTATTACTATCGTTATTATCGTTAAAGTTATACTTAGTATTATTATTATTATTATTATCATCATTAAAATAGTTATTAGTATTATCATTAATGTTATTATAATAATAATAATTATTAGTATTATTATCTTTAAAAATTGATATTAGTATCATCTAACTATTATGACTAACATTATTATCATTATTATGAATGCGATATAAAAGACGACTAAAAGATATTAAACAAATCAATTAGGAAATAATGAGTATGAGTATCATGATGAAATTAAAATATTGAATTAGATAAAATTATCGTTCTTATTATTTTTTATCATTGTATTATTATTAAAAGTATTATTAATATTAAATCTATCATTTTTACTAAAATTATCATTTTTAATTTAAATGACATTGTTATTATAAAATATCATTATTTTTATCATTTTAAATAAAATTATTATTTTAAAGTTAATATTAAAAAGTATCGTAAATACTAAAGTTATCATAATTAGAATTATCATTTTATCATAATATCATTTTTAGTAATTATAAATATTGATATTTTTATTAATAGAATAATAATAATTATTATTACAAAATAATACAACTTTTACTTACTATTATTATAGATATTATTTTATTAAATAAATATGTGATACAAACATATTTTAATACGTGTAATAAAATTACTTTAATAATACCTATCATATTATCTTTATGATATTAAATGAACTTTATAAATTTTATTACTTAAGATACATAAAAGTATATTTTTTTATAAAGTTTTATTTATTAATAAATAAATTATATTATTTACTCTAATAAATCTTTTAAAAATATTTAAAAAATATAAAATGACGATATTTAAACTATAAAATAATCATGTATAAATTTTGGAAATCATTTTGAGTCAAATTGACTTTTGTTGACTTTTGCATATTTGTCTCGAGCATTAGGATTGTGGTACACTATGACTTGACCTAATTTGTTAAGACAAATATTGACCAACATATAATTATACATAATTAATATAGGTTAGTGAATCCGAGGCCAACCTTGCATTTGTTCAATGATGTTATATGTATTTTTACTACGATATACAGTATGGTGAGTTTCATTTGCCTTTTTTACCCTTTATATTTTTGGGCTGAGAATACATGCGAAATTTTTATAAATGTTTCATGAAATAGACACAAGTAATTGAAACTACATTATATGGGTGAATGATCGAAGCCGAATATGCCCCTTTTGCGTGGTAGCCTAAGAATTAGTAAACCGATCTACTAATTGATGAGAATCCTAAAGATAGATCTATTGGGCCTAACGAACCCCATCCAAAGTACCGGATGCTTTAGTACTTCGAATTCGTTTTATCATGTCCGAAGGATTTCCCGAAATGATAGGGGATATTCTTATATGCATCTTGTTAATGTCGGTTACCAGGTGTTCACCATATGAATGATTTTTGTCTCTATGCATGGGACGTATATTTATGAGAACTGGAAATAAAATTCTTGTGGTCTATTAAAATGATGGAAATGAATGATTATGATAAACTAATGAACTCAGCAACCTTTTGGTTGACACATTAAAGCATGTTTATTCTCAGGTATTAAAGAAATCTTCAGCTGTGCATTTGCTCATTTTAAAGATATTACTTAGAGTCTTTCATGGCATATTTTGAAGAACGTTGCATTCGAGTCATTGAGTTCATCAAATATTATTATTAAGTCAACTTATAGTTGGATAGTGGATATTAGGAAATGGAATGCATGCCTGTCAATTTTCGATGTAAAGAAAGTTGTCTTTTAAAAACGAATGCAATGTTTGTAAAATATATCATATAGAGGTCAAATACCTCGCGATGTAATCACTATTGTGAATCGTTTATATTGTATATGAACGGGTCCTTTCAGAAGGCTCTGATCAAGACGTTACTGAAACAACCCAACCCGTATTTAAACCGGCCCGTAAAATTTTTTCTTTATAATTCATTAATATCATTAACATTTAGGTCCCAATTATGTTTCCAAAACATCATTAACACAATAATAAGTCCAATAAACTTTTAAAACATTTAATACATAGTTTAAACATCCAAACAGACAAACACGACCCGACTATTCTAATGTCCAACAAAACCGAGCATGGTGATTGGGGATACGCTACCCAATCCTAATCGATCCAAAAGAACATCTTCTAAAGCAACCTACGCGAGTCCACTAGTCCTCACGCTTACTCGAGCCACCGCCTCCATGCAAATCTATAAAAATGTAAACAACGAGAGGGTAAGCTAACGCTTAGTGAGTGAGAATATACTACATACATATATATGCATAAAATGGACACGCCACACAAGAAATTAAATAACGCATACCGGAGCATCCAAGCCTAAAGGCAAGCTAAGCTAAGCATACCGTACGATCACTAAGCATCAAGCTAAAATAACAACAAATATAAGTTCACCAACGACGATGTGAACAACGCCAATAAACTGCACCCGGAGGGATAGCTACAACACAACGCACAACCATCGTTAACCAATAATACAAGGAATGGTACTCGAATTTCCCATCGGTGTTCACAACAACCATTAGAGTACTTAACACGTCGTACACTAATCCCGTGGGTGGCATCTTAACACGTCGAAGCTTCACCCCGGTGGTGTCTTAACACGTCGACGTTTCACCCGTGCTAGTTCTTGGAGTGGCATCTTAACAAGTCGATACTTAACTCCGAGTGGTGTCTTAACATGTCGACACTTCACTCTTCATCTTACCTGAGGTGGCATATTATAACACATCGATACTTCACCCCCGAGTGGTATCTTAACACGTCAACACTTCACTCGTCACGTGAGATGTGGTGGCTTAACACATCGACACTTCACAACTCATGCTACATAAAAAAATACATTATATACGTACACGCATAATTATTCCACATCACAAGCACATGTGATAACGTACACACAAAGTGTGCACCTCGCCAAAGGTGGTCAACCAAAATGCAAAACTGTGTCAATTGGACCTATTACACAAGTCCATCAAATCCACCTATACGTGAAGTGAGCTCTATAACCAAGAACCACTTCACCCGACCCGCACCCATCCTACACATACATATGTATAAGACCCTAATAATAATTGTACAGTAGTGTAATTATGGTACATGAAGTGTGGGTGACTTTGTTTATTAAAACAGAGGTCGGAGAGTGATCTAGGCTGGGTGCGCTCAGCGCACACATAAGGGTGCGCGTGGCGCACTCCTCACTGTAGCCGGTTTCTGCTTGTTTTAATTAGATATTTTGATGGGCTTTTTGGTAATTTCACTTGTGGATGAGTTGGAGGCCAGTAGGTCAGATCTTGGGGTGTCATTCACTCCATTTCCAACAACCTCATCCTATCCACTTCAATTTTAGAGAGAGAGAGAGTGAGATTCTTGTGTGAGAAAGCTCAAGCAAAGGAAGAAGGAGCTAGTTTTGAGTCTTAGCTCGAGTTATAAAGTTGTTCATCTCTTCTCTAGCTACGTTTTGGTTTTAGTGGTATGTTGTAACTTTAATTTCCTTACTTTGATTTTGTGTAAGGGTTAGGGTTTGGAATAGTGATGAACATAAAACCCATATTTAATGATTTTGGGTGTTCTTGGGTAAGATGGAGTCATGAAGACTCAATGGTGACTAACCTAGGGTTTCAAAGTGTTAAATGATTTTTATGAGTCCTAATTGGTTAGTTAATCACTAGCACACCTAGTTAACTAGTAAATGGGGGTTTGATGGGTTAGTGGATGACCCGAATTGGGTATGTTGACTTTAAATTAGTCAAAGGGCTAATGATTGACCTAGTTGGGAAATATGGGTATGAAATACCCTAATTGTGTAATAGTTAGTGTTGTTGGACCATAATCACTAGCTTTTAAGTGATTAGTGATGGTCTTGATCCTTAAAGGGCGGTTTTGGTGAAAATGGGGCATTTAATGCATTTAAGTCATTAAATGCACATAAGTGAAATTGTTGGTATTTAGTCCAACTAGTTTTGTGTGTTGATTGAAGTACTTATTATATTAGGTACTTTGCTTTGAAGCTTGCGGAAGTATAAAACCGTCACCAAATCATTAAGGTGAGTGGAATGATTATATGCATATGTATGTAATGTATTTATTTGTATGCTATGGTATGAACCAAAGAGCCGGTAGTGCCATAGTACGTGCGAGCGTGCTATGATGTGAAGCAAAGAGCCGGTAGCGTCATAGTACGTGTGTTATAGTGTGAACCAAAGAGCCGGTAGCGCTATAGCACGATTTGTTAGGGTGTGAACCAAAGAGCTGGTAGCACCTTAGCATTGTTAGAGTGTGAACCAAAGAGCCGGTAGCACTCTAGCGTGAGTATGACTCGAGTTGTGATGTGAACCAAAGAGCCGGTAACATTATGACAAATGCGTATGGTGTGAACCAAAGAGCCGGTAGCACCATGACGCGAGAATGGTTAACCATGGTTGTGTATTGTTTTGTAGGATATTATATTTTGTCGATTATATGTTATTGATTACGCTAGTAGCGGTTTGTTGGAGATTATTAGCTTTGTACTTGAGATGGTATGCTAATTGTATTGCTAGCGTGTATGCGGTATATGTGTAAGTGATTGCAAGTAGGTATATTATATATATATATATATATATATATATATATATATATATATATATATATATATATATATATATATATATATATATATATATATATATATATATATATATATATGGGTATAATTATTGCATTCACTAAGCTTTGCTTACCCTCTCATTGTTTATCTTTTTATAGGCTCCGGCGTTGACAAGGGTAAGGGCATTCGGTTGAATTAGAGATCCGCTTGTTGTTTAGGGGACGCTTTTGGGATGTGATAGCTTTTGGAGTTTGACCGAGATTTGGGTAGTTTAACCCCAAACACCATGCTCATAGTGTCGTTTGGAATTTAAACTAGTGTGGTCGAAACTCAAACTTTTGTATGAAACTCGTAATACGGGCGATGTGGGCCCCGTTTTGTAAAACTTATTTTATGATCGATTCGTGTTAGATTTACATATATGAACATGTGGTAAAAAGCATTTCGCCTAAATATGTCGGGAAGTGGGAGATCTTTATTTGAAAAATTATAAAACCAGACAGAACTGAAAACGCCCTTTGCGCGCCGCGCACCCTGAGGTGGTGCGCGTGGAGCACTCTGCTGTTATAAAAAAAAAAAAAATTTGTTTCGCGTGTTCGGTTGGTTTTTGGTTTGGGTCGTTACAAGTGGTATCAGAGCATGGTCTAAGGGATTTAGGCGACTTGAGATAGGTGCCTAGACTTAGATTTATTTGTGTAAGCGCTTTATGTGGGACTTGTAGGAGACGGGTCGGACCGGGAGTTGATTAGTGCTTAGGTTTATGTGAACTAACCTTGCGCTAATTGTTTTTGTGTTGTGTTAGCAATCATCAAGCGAGATAGACGTTGTACTAGCAAGTTAATGCGACGTGCTCACGTAACAATGATTAGCTAAAATTGTTACGGGTTCAAATCGTGTCAAACAAGCAATGTACGACGATTGTTGAGAAAGATGGGGTAGTGTGGTGTATATACATATGTGTTAAGTCTTTTTGTTCGTTGCTTAACCTTTTCCGTTTTATAGTATGAAGACGAAAAACGGACCCGAGACCAATGAAGGGGGTTCGAGCGAGGATGTTGAGTTTACGGCCAAGGTTGAGGCCATTATGCAAAGGCGTCATGAGGCCTTCTTAGAGGATGTTAAGAAGATGTTCTTGGATTCGATTGACGAATAAGTAGTCAATCTAGTCAAGGAACAAGTTAAGATTGTTCTTATGGAGGATAACGCGGGAAGGCGAGACTTCCACTATAAAAACTTCAAAGATGCTCAACCTCCCACCTTTGAAGGTGAACGAGACCCACTCAAGAGTGCTCGATGGATCTCCGATATGGAGGGGGCTTTCCGTACTAATGAGTGCCCTCTCGATAAAAAGACAAAGTTTGGTAGTAGCATGATGAGGGGTGATGCCAAGTTGTGGTGGGACGCGAAAATCCGACTTTATGGCGAAGAACAAAGTACGAGTTTGACGTGGGACGAGTTTAAAGAAGAATTTTTCAAGGAGTACCGAACTTCGGCAGATCTTTCAAAGCTTAAGGATGAGTTACGTACTTTAAGGCAAGGGTCAATGGATTTGAACACTCTCAAGTCCACTTTCTTATCAAAGACCCAATTTTGCCCGGAGTATGACGGGAACGATCATATGTTGAAAGAAGATTTCTACCGAACCTTGAATGATAACTATCAAGAAAGGATTAGTAGGAATTCGGCGAAGACTTTTGATGAACTATTTGATATTGCTAAGGGTTTTGAGTCGCTTGCTCCAAGAAAGAGTGACTTCACCTTTGGCAAACGAAAATTTGAAGATACTAGCCACTCGAACAAGAAGAGCAAGAGTGTGACCGAGAGCGTCGGTAGTGTGAAAAAGGAGGCTTCTAAGAGTTTTGGGCCCACGTGCTACAATTGTGGTCGACAAGGGCACTTGGCCCGTGATTGTACGAATTCATCTTCCAACAAAATCGTTTGTTTTAATTGTAACAAAGAAGGACACAAGAGGTCGGAGTGTCCCGAATTGCGTAACGATAATGTTAAACGACTAGAGAAGGTGGCGGGTACGGCTAGGGGTTGCAATTATTTGATGACCAATGAGGAAGCCAAGCAATCTAACGAAGTTGTCTCAGGTACTTTCATGGTTAATTCTAATCCGGCACGGATACTTTTTGATAGTGGTGCTAATTTGTCGTTTGTGTCTCCAAGATTTGTGCCTAAGTTAAATAAACCGCTAGTTAAGTTAAGTCGTCCGGTAGAAGTTGAAATAGCGGATGGCAAGACGGCACTAGTGGTTGATGTGTGTAAAAATTGTAATGTTGTGTTTGGTGCCGAAAACTTTAAAATCGATCTCATTCCGATGACTTTGGGTGATTTTGATATCGTTGTTGGTATGGATTGGCTCGATCATAATAGAGCTGATATTGCATTCCATGATAAGTTTATTCAGGTAAAGACCCCAAGTGGGGGAGAGTTAATTATTCACGGTGATAAACGAAGAAGACTTGTGCCGATATGCACTTTTGCACGGGCACGTCGTTTTCTTGTTAGTGGTGGCATGGCTTTTCTTGCCCATGTTATTGATACTCGAGATGAGCCACCATCCATTCGTGAAATTTCGGTGGTAAGTGAATTTGAAGACGTTTTTCTGGATGAGTTACCGGGTGTTCCGGCGGAAATACAAGTAGAATTTCGCATTGAGTTGGTTCCGGGGGCTACCCCCATTGCTAAAACTCCTTATCGTTTAGCGCCAACGGAAATGCAAGAGTTGTTAAATCAAACCCAAGAGTTTCTTGAGAAGGGTTTCATTCGACCGAGTGCTTCGCCATGGGGCGCTCCGGTTTTATTCGTGAAGAAAAAGGATGGTAGTATGCGGATGTGCATCGATTATCGGGAGTTGAACAAAGTGATGATCAAGAATCGTTATACATTGCCTAGGATTGAAGATTTATTCGACCAACTCCAAGGTGCAACGTATTTCTCTAAAATTGACCTACGGTCCGGCTATCACCAAATACGGGTCCGTGAGGAAGATATCGAGAAAATGGCTTTTCGAACGCGTTATGGGCATTTTGAATTCGTAGTTATGCTTTTTGGTCTTACGAATGCACCGGCGGCATTCATGGATCTTATGAACCGAGTGTGCCAACCTATGTTGGACAAGTCGGTAATTGTGTTCATTGACGACATACTTGTCTATTCGAAGAGTATGAAGGAGCATGAACTTCATTTATGGTGTGTGTTAAAGACGTTGCGGAAGGAGAAGTTGTATGCTGAATTCTCCAAATGTGAATTTTGGCTAAGGGAAGTTCAATTCCTTGTCCATATTGTGAACGAAAATGGTATTCAAGTAGATCCGGGGAAGATTGAGACGCTAAAGAGTTGGGGACGACCGACTACGCCTACGGAAATCCGAAGTTTTCTCGGATTTTCCGGTTATTATCGTCGGTTTATCCAAGACTTTTCCAAGATTGCTTCTCCATTGACGAAGTTGACGAGAAAAAACGCAAGATTTAATTGGGAGAACGAACAAGAAATTTCCTTTCAATTATTAAAAGAGAAGTTATGTCAAGCTCCGGTGTTAGTGTTGCCTGTAGGGGTAGAAGACATGACGGTTTATTGTGATGCTTCTTTAAATGGGCTCGGTTGTGTTCTAATGCAAAGGGGTAAAGTCATCGCTTATGCCTTTCGACAATTAAAGGAACACGAAACGAGATATCCGACTCATGATCTTGAGTTGGCGGTGGTTGTTCATGCATTGAAAATTTGGTGCCATTACTTGTATGGTGTCAAGTGTACGATTTATTCGGATCACAAGAGTTTGAAACATCTTTTTGATCAAAGAGATTTGAATTATCGTCAACGTAGATGGATGGATGTGGTGAAAGATTATGATTGTGAAATACTTTATCATCCGGGCAAGGCGAATGTGGTCGCGGATGCGTTAAGTTGAAAGAGTCAACATCCGGCGTTACGATTGGGATTGTTACGTATGATTATTACTAACGATTTTCTTGTAAAGCTTGGCGAGACTCAAATCGAAGCTTTTGTTAACAATAAGCATGAGGAACAAATCGTGGGACAAATGTAGTTTATTACCTTAGGTCCGCATGGTTTGTTATCTTTTCAAGGAAGAGTATGGGTACCTAAAATGGGTGATCATCGACGAGTGCTACTTGATGAAGCACGTAAGTCAAAGTATTCCATTCACCCGAGTGCGACGAAAATGTATCTTGATTTGAGGAAAGAGTATTGGTGGCCGGGCATGAAACGTGATGTTGTTAAGTATGTTGAACAATGCGTCACGTGTTTGCAAGTGAAATCCGAACACTAAAAGCTGTATGGTAAGTTACAACCGTTGGAAATTCCAAAATGGAAATGGGAACACATTTCCATGGATTTTATTATAAAATTACCAAAGACGGCGAGAACCCAATTTGACTTGATTTGGGTAATAGTTGATCGATTGACGAAGAGTACCTTGTTTCTTCCCATTCGGGAAGTGATATCATCGGAGACTTTGGCTAAGTTGTTTATCAAGGAGGTGATAGCGAGACACGGGGTTCCTATATCTATTATTTCGGATCGAGATACCCGTTTCACATCTCGGTTTTGGGAAAGGTTTCATGAAGATATGGGCACACAATTGAAATTGAGCACGGTGTATCATCTTCAAACGGACGGTCAAACCGAACGTACAAATCAAACTTTGGAGGATATGTTACGGGCTTGTATTATTGATTTCGGTGGTATTTGGGATGAGCACTTACCTTTGGTGGAATTCTTGTACAATAATAGTTATCATACTAGTATCGGGATGCCACCTTACGAGATGCTTTATGGGCGGAGGTGCCGAACTCCGATTTGTTGGGGTGAAGTTGGTCAAAAAGAAATCGGGAGTACCGATTTGGTCTTAGAAGCGAATAGCAAGATTGATATGATTTGGGATCATTTAAAAAAGGCGCAAGATAGACAAAAGTCGTATGCCGACAAGCGTAGACGAATGATCGAATTTTAAGAAGGTGACATGGTGATGGTTAAGGTTTCTCCGTGGAAAGGTGTTATTCGGTTTCGAAAACGGGGAAAGTTAGCTCCTCGGTTTATTGGGCCATTTAAAATTCTAGCTCGTGTTGGTGAAGTTGCGTATCGTTTGGAATTACCCGAAGAGCTTGCGGGGATCCATAATACATTATATGTTGCCTAACTCCGTAAGTGTCTTGCGGATGATTCTTCTTGGGTGCCATTAGACGAGATTGAGCTAAACAATAAGTTAGAGTATATTGAGGAGCCGATTGCTATACTCGATGAGAAGGTCAAACGGTTGAGGAATAAAGAGGTGAGAACTTATAAAGTTCAATGGCGTCGTAGTATAGGTTTCGACTTTACTTGGGAGCCCGAAGAGTTTGTGTTAGTTTATCTTCCCTCTTGTCATGCGGCTTGGATCGCGAGGACGCGCTCCGATTCAAGTGGGGGAGAGTTGTAAGACCCTAATAATAATTGTACAGTAGTATAATTATGGTACATGAAGTGTGGGTTACTTTGTATATTAAAACAGAGGTCAGAGAGAGATCTGGGCTGGGTGCGCTCAGCGCACACATAGGGGTGCGCGTGGCGCACTCCTCACTGTATCCGGTTTCTGCTTGTTTTAATTAGATATTTTGATGGGCTTTTTGGTAATTTCACTTGTGGACGAGTTGGAGGCCAGTAGGTCAGATCTTGGGTGTCATTCACTCCATTTCCAACAACCTCATCCTATCCACTTCATTTTTAGAGAGAGAGAGTGAGATTCTTGTGTGAGAAAGCTCAAGCAAAGGAAGAAGGAGCTAGTTTTGAGTCTTAGCTCGAGTTATAAAGTTGTTCATCTCTTCTCTAGCTACGTTTTGGTTGTAGTGGTATGTTCTAACTTTAATTTCCTTACTTTGATTTTGTGTAAGGGTTAGGGTTTGGGATAGTGATGAACATAAAACTCATATTTAATGATTTTGGGTGTTCTGGGTAAGATGGAGTCATGAAGACTCAATGGTGACTAACCTAGGGTTTCAAAGTGTTAAATGAAGTTTATGAGTCCTAATTGGTTAGTTAATCACCAGCACACCTAGTTAATTAGTAAATGGGGGTTTGATGGGTTAGTGGATGACCCGAATTGGGTATGTTGACTTTAAATTAGTCAAAGGTCTAATGATTGACCTAGTTGGGAAATATGGGTATGAAATACCCTAATTGTGTAATAGTTAGTGTTGTTGGACCATAATCACTAGCTTTTAAGTGATTAGTGATGGTCTTGACCCTTAAAGCGCGGTTTTGGTGAAAATGGGGCATTTAATGCATTTAAGTCATTAAATGCACATAAGTGAAATTGTTGGTATTTAGTCCAACTAGTTTTGTGTGTTGATTGAAGTACTTATTATATTAGGTACTTTGCTTTGAAGCTTGCGGAAGTATAAAACCGTCACCAAATCGTTAAGGTGAGTGGAATGATTGTATGCATATGTATGTAATGTATTTATTTGTATGCTATGGTATGAACCAAAGAGCCGGTAGTGCCATAGTATGTGCGAGCGTGCTATGATGTGAACCAAAGAGCCGGTAGCGTCATAGTACGTGTGTTATAGTGTGAACCAAAGAGCCGGTAGCGCTATAGCACGATTTGTTATGGTGTGAACCAAAGAGCCGGTACCACCTTAGCGTTGTTAGAGTGTGAACCAAAGAGCCGGTAGCACTCTAGCATGAGTATGACTCGAGTTGTGATGTGAACCAAAGAGCCAGTAGCATCATGACAAATGCGTATGGTGTGAACCAAAGAGCCGGTAGCACCATGACGCGAGAATGGTTAACCATGGTTGTGTATTGTTTTACAACATATTATATTATGCCGATTATATGTTATTGATTACGCTAGTAGCGGTTTGTTGGAGATTATTAGCTTTGTACTTAAGATGGTATGCTAATTCTATTGCTAGCGTGTATGCGGTATATGTGTAAGTGATTGCAAGTAGGTATATTATATATATATATGGGTATAATTATTGCATTCACTAAGCTTTGCTTACCCTCTCATTGTTTATCTTTTTATAGGCTCCAGCGTTGACAAGGGTAAGGGCATTCGGTTGGATTAGAGATCCCGCTTGTTGTTTAGGGGGCGCTTTTAGGATGTGATAGCTTTTAGAGTTTGACCGAGATTTGGGTAGTTTAACCTCAAACACCATGCTCATAGTGTCGTTTGGAATTTAAACTAGTGTGATCGAAACTCAAACTTTTGTATGAAACTCGTAATACGGCCGATGTGGGCCCCATTTTGTAAAACTTGTTTTATGATCGATTCGTGTTGGTTTTACATATATGAACATGTGGTAAAAAGCGTTTCGCCTAAATATGTCGGGAAGTGGGAGATCTTTATTTGAAAAATTGTAAAACCGGACAGAACTGAAAACGCCCTGTGCGCGACGCGCACCCTAAGGTGGTGCGCACTCTACTGTTATAAAAAAAAAATTTGTTTCGCGTGTTCGGTTGGATTTTGGTTTAGGTTGTTACAATATGCACATAGGATATTAACACTCACCTTGTCGCCTTGATGAATGCCACCGAATAATCCGCAACTCGCCGATGGAATGTACCTATTCCATTTATCACATAACAAACAACACAATTAGGGTGGAGCACAAACCAACCCATATTGATAACTAGTGCGAATTCGACCCAATTGCACTTCCAAGTTCAAACGCGCCCAAACTAACCAATAATCACTAACACTAGTGACAATGGTCCTAATATGCCAATTTAACCCAAACACAAGTGTTAAACACTTGTCTTGCCCAATTTGACACCAAAACCCTAATTTTGACCCATTTTAAATTTAGTCAACCAACACACCCAAATGAGTTCCAACACTTCCATAATCACTAATCATAGTGATTACACTCAATTTAAAGCCCTAAACAAGGCTAAATCATCAACCAACCCAAAACCCGCCTTCATCACTAATAAACCCGAATCCTAGTTATTATCTTCCATTAACAACTAGTGGGGTTCCATGTATGAACATACAATCAAAAGCCCTATATTTAGATGAAGAACACAAAAATGAAATTCGAAGTTAGAGCTTACCGCTAGTATCACCTTGAAGCTAAGAACGAGGAGAACAAACTTGTCTCTTACGCTTTTGATCAAAACCCGCTTCTTCCTTTCCAAAAATCCCTTTGAATCAATTGGGGTATTTGAGTTTTTGAGAGAAAATGAAGAAGAGAAGGAAAAAGATAAAAAGGAAATGAGATGAGTGGATGGGTTTTAAGATCCCAAATCTGGCACATACGCGAAATGACCAAAATGCCCTCGAACATCCTTTAAAATTGCAAATCTAGTACCAGCTCACCCAGAATGCCGCGCCGCGGCCTTAATCGTCGCGCCGCGACCTATAACGTATTCTGGTGGTTGTCTTAACATGCCTCCTGGAATTGAAATCAGCTGAAAGCCGCGCCGCGCCCTTTCTGTCGCGCCGCAACTCAAGGCGTGGTCTGGTGCCTTCCTTACCATGCCTCCTGATCCTGATTTGTTTGTAATGTCGCGCCGCGACCCTCTCCTCCGCGCCGCGACCTTTAACTTGGTCTGATCACTTTTCGCATACAAGAACTTTAACGCACTAACATGTCTCAATTCCTTCATACACTATCGTACATACGCGATACACCTGTAAATCATGTACGGGGAAAAAACGGGGTGTTACAACTCTCCCCCACTTAGATTCGATCATGACCTCGTGATCCTAGTCACTTAACCGATCGAAACCACACTCTATGGTCCTCAAACAAACGTTACAATCCGACTTCCATTACCTTTCTCATTAACCCAAAGATTAATTCATTTACTAAATACACATACGCACGTATTCCTAGACGCGCAATACACGTAACAACCGAAGTCTACAACGATCACTTAGAATACGCGAAATCGCCACGTATTATTCCAACTTCTCTAGGCAATTCTTCTCAAAGTGTTACACTTAACAACTAAATCATCACCCGCGACTTATTAAGAATCCACAGATCCGAGCACTACAAACTTGCTCAATCCCTCATATCGGGAAAAACTCCACCAATCTCGTACCGAGATATCAACCCTTTAGCGTACCATACCAAGTATAATGCTAAAAGTAACCACGTCCCAAACTAAAGTCAACCATCTAACCGATGAAGACCAAATAAAAGTGAAGTCTAACGGAAAACACTTACCACTTAACATCCCTTGTAGTGCGTAAACACGTCTAATACGCAACTACCGCAAACACGTGAGCAAAATACGACTATTGCATCACTAGTCACACCAAAATGGTCCTTACGACCCCACCATTGGCGTATAAAACAACCAACATATCATGCAACATGGTCCTTACGACCCCACCATTGGCGTATAAAACAACCAATAGTTCACACAACCAACATGGCCAAAACAACCCGAGCCTAAACACATATGGAGGATGGTCGAAACAACCCGAACCTTAGTGAATTCGCACAACCCAAAATTCACCAACCCAATCCATATTTTCCAAAACGAAATGACCGCACAACCCGAGTCATCGTGAATACGCGCAAACCGATATTCACTACCTCTACCCCATAGTATAACCGAGGATGGCCGTACAACCCGAGCCTTAGTGAATTCGAACTACCCAACATTCACTACCTCAAACTATGAGTCCAACCAACAAGGACAATCGTACCACCCGAAATATTGTGAATACGAACAACCCGATATTCACGTCCCAAACCACACGCAAGAATGGTACTCCCATTCCCCATCAGTACTCGAATTTCCCGATAACGTTATACCATACCGATATAACACTAAACCCATGATGAAGTTAGCGGACCGAATCACGGCCATAACCCACCAATCACTTACGCACTTTTGGCCTCATACAACGAGTAGTGCAACATCGCGCACTGCTACACTATAGTGAATCCTAACGGATCACACTTACCATTCACCACAAACGAAACGTATACGTATACGCGAACATCGCTATCACAATCGAGCAAGAACCACCAATATCGCACATAGGCACAAAACAATAATTCTCTAGAAGAGAATCCGACACACACATCCCTTAACCGAGGGATTTCACCTTGTTCGCCAAATACGCCCATTATCTCTCAACGAGCTTCACCACATTACCACCTCGGTGATAATCCAAATCTGAAACCATGAGTACAATTTAACCGAAATCCTACTCTACCACAAATCGACCAAATCTAGGTCCCGTCACAAATTTCCGGACCTACTAAGAGCATCATCCGAAACCTTACACTAAAACCTCCTCGTGCAGGAGTGTAACTCCCCCACTTGGAACTACATTCCATAACTGCATCTTGTACAACCGTACAATGCTACCAAAGGTAGACTTTACTAACAATTGGGTTCACATGACCCATCACCACATCTTGCTCCAACCTTGAGCATACGAGGGATTTTAACCAATCCTTAAACACTTCGAAAAGAAGTCACTAGAAGTTGCACAACTTTCCTCTCGCAATCTTCCAATTGCTATGGCTTCTCCAATTTCTACCTAGTCACTCATGTGCCTAAGGGTTTCTTACCGGTACCCTAAGCACAAAGTAACCGTACTACCATCGGAGTCAAAAGATCCCAAATCTGGCACATACGCAAAATGACCAAAATGCCTGCGAACATCCTTTAAAATTGCAAATCTGGTACCAGCTCGCCCAGAATGCCGCGTCGCAGCCTTAATCGTCGCGCCGCGACCTATAACGTATTCTAGTGGTTGTCTTAACATGCCTCCTGGAATTGAAATCAGCTGAATGCCGCACCACGGCCCTATCTGTCGCGTCGCGACTCAAGGTGTGGTCTGGTGCCTTCCTTACCATGCCTCCTGATCCTGATTTGTTTGTAATGTCGCGCCACGACCCACTCCTCTGTGCCGCGACCTTTAACTTGGTCTGATCACTTTTCGCATACAAGAACTTTAACGCACGAACATGTCTCAATTCCTTCATACACTACCGTATATACGCGATACACCTGTAAATCATGTACGGGGAAAAACGGGGTGTTACAGTTACCGACACTAACCGCCCCGGTACCGGGTAATGTAGCTGTTCCATGATATTCTTTACAAATCTGTAAACCTTTTGATGCTAACGTGTTGAGCTTTCAGGGGAAACTTTGACAATTTATCTGGCAGCAGGAACTGAAGCTATCAGCTCAGTGCTCATCGTGGAACGAGGCGGCACATAGATGCCGGTGTACTTCATTAGCAAAGTGCTGCAACACGGCTAAGTTAATTACAAACTGATTGAGAAGCTTATTTTTGCATTAGTCCACACCGCGAGACGATTGAGGCGGTACTTTCAGGCTCACCCGATGCTGGTGCTAACTGATTCGCCTATTAAACAGGTACGGTATGGCGATTGGAACCAGAGCATTGTGGAGAAAATTTTATCTAACAGATTTTTCATGCATAGTGCTAAGCAAACCGGAGGTTTCTGGAAGACTAGCCAAGTGGGCAATTGAACTAGGCGAACATGAAATCAATTACACCCCCCGTACCACGGTTAAAGACCAGATTATGGCAGAATTTATGGTTGAATTTATATGCACCGCGTCACCAGCGCCGGTTGTTGAAGAAGCGACAAATACCGTCGCATGGGAACTATTCACTGACGGAGCGTCAAGTTCCGACGGAGCTGGTGCAGGTCTAATTTTGATAGGCCCGGGATGTGAGGAACACACCTACACTTTGTGTTTCGAATTCCCCACCTCCAATAATGAAGCCGAATATGAGGCGCTGTTGTCCGGTTTACGAATGGCTGGGAAGATGGGGATTAAATTCCTGAAAGTATCGGTCGATTCTCAGATCGTGGCGAACTAGATGAATGGGACGTTTGAAGCTAGAGATCCGACCATGCAAAAATATTTAAGATTAGCGGAAGAAATGGCCAACAGTTTCGAGTTTTTCTCAATCACGCAAGTGCCACGGTCCATGAACAAAAAGGCCGACGCGCTCAGTAAACTTGTAACCAGCGTGTTCAGTCACTTTTCCAAGGACGTTTGGGTGGAGATCCTAAGTCAAAAATCCACTGACGTGGTACAGGTATCGACACGCTTCGATAATAAATACGTTATACGCATAATCAATTTAAAGCACAACGTACACTAACATGTATTGATTTTCTTGCAATGCAATGTATTACAGGAAGTGGCCCCCGTGGAGGAGGTCGGGACATGGATGAGTCCCATCATTGCGTATCTTATGAACGGGACCTTGCTGGCTGACGGGGCAGCAGCACGAAAGATTCGTATGAAAGCACCTTTGTACATGCTTAGGGAGGGAGTTCTACTCAAGAAATCCTTTACGGAACCACTTTTAAGGTGTATCGGTCCGAATGAAGCAGAAACAATCGTGAGGGAGGTGCATGAAGGGACTTGTGGCATACACGCAGGGTTTAGGACCGTTGTGCGAAAGATAATGCGGTTATGATATTTTTGGCCGTCAATGTACCGTGATACGAAAGACATCATCAAAGCTTGTGTTTCATGCCAATGTCACGCCCCACAAATTCACAATCCAGCGCATGAGCTAATCCCCGTCACGTCTGCTTGGCCTTTCTACAAATGGGTAATTGATTTGGTAGGACCCTTCCCGGATGGAAAGCACTTGGTTGTTGCAATTAGAGGTGGTCAGTATTTGGTTTGAAACCGTGGAACCCTAAAAACCAAACCGAAACCAAACCGAAAAAAAACAAACCGAATTTGATAAACGGTTTTCGGATCGAGTTAAACCGAAACCGAATTTGAATTCGGTTTTCGGTTCGGTTTTTGGTTTTGAAAATTCTGAATTCGGTTTAACCAAAAACCGATTTCAAAATTTTTATATATTTAATTTGTATATTTATGTTTTAGTGTCATTATAATTTGGGATTCAATCAATAAAATATATTCTCACCCATATGAAGATTTGGTAGCTCACATTATAATTATGTTACTTAAATTATTATATTCTTCTTCTTAATAACAGAAGCAGTAAATGTCATAATTAAGCTATAAATATTAATAAATCATTGAATTCTTGATAATTTAATAATACGTCATTATTTTAGGATATAAATAACAAAGACATCAGTAACGCCACAATTAAACTACCAACGTTCTAAATTTTTTCATAATATTCGGTTTTAACCGAAAACTGAACCGAATCCGAATTTGAATTCGGTTTTCGGTTTGGTTCAGTTTTAACTTTGAATTCGGTTTTCGGTTTTGCCTAAAAAATTTCAAAACCGAATACACCGAACCGAATAAACCGAATAAACCGAAAACCGAACCATTGAACACCCCTAGTTCCAATTGACTTCTTCACCAATTGGGTTGAAGCCAAACCTTTGAAAAGCATAACGAGTAAACAGATTGTGAACTTTGTTTAGGAGGAAATTGTGTGCCATTTCGGAATACCACATGAAATTGTAAGTGACAACGGCAAACAGTTTGCTCACGATCCATTTCGGTCATGGTGTGATGGGTTAAACATCAAACAGACCTTCAGTTCCGTCGCTCACCCACAGGCAAACGGGCAGGTTGAAGTTACCAACAGAGACATTGTTGCCGGGATTAGGGCAAGGTTAGACACGGATAGGAAGGGTTGGACGGATGAGCTTCCGCAAGTCTTACGGGCGTTTCGAACCACACCCAAAGGAAGAAACAGAGAAATGCCGTTCAGTCTGGTTTACGGCTCCGAAGTGGTAATACCGGCTGAAATTGCTTTTCCTACCCAACGCGTGATGGAGTTCAATGATGAGTCCAACGTTATTAACCTGAAGGAAAATTTGGACTTGTTGGAAGAACGGCGTGACATTGCCGCTATCAAAGAAGCGTCTAACAAACAGAAAATTGCCAAGTACTATAACCAACGTGTAAGGGAATGTACTTTCCGTCCCGGTGATTTTTTGTGCCGTAACAACAACGCTAGCCGGGTCGAGGATACTAGCAAATTGGGACCCAACTGGGAAGGCCCTTATTTGATTGCAGAAGCTCTGGGTAACGGAGCGTATAATTTGAAGACGCGTGATGGAAAATTTGTGCCGCATACTTGGCACGCAACCAACTTAAAGAAGTTCTACGTTTAAGTATTTTGAAATTTTTCATTGTTAAGAAACTTTTTTCATTTTACCTAAGTTTGTGATTGATCACCACAAATGTAAGTGCGTCGCGCATTAAACTTCTTTGTTTCAGTTGTTTCAATTCAATGCTTTTTTCATTTTTCATTTTTAATGTATTGTGTAACTGTATATGGCCGCACTTCGGTGTTTCGTAAGAATGTAATATTGTAAGTCCATTCACATTACTTATGCCATGAACAAAGACATCATCTAATCTTTGGACGACATTGGCGACACTAGGCGTATTGGAGGTACGTCTTGGCTTGGAACGGGATGCCTCCGGATTTCGTATCCATCGCATTAATCCCAACATTAAGTAGATGAATGCAATGTCGACAATTATCAAGTGTCACCTTGAAAAATGTTACGCTACCGTGACAACGGAGCGTACATGTACACATGTTTTAACACATACGAGCAAGTTATGAACAATTAAAAAGGTAAACAAGATACAACAAGTATCATAAAGAAACGATATTTCATTAATATTGGAAGTCTATTACATATGAAATTAAATTACAATTTTACAAAAATCCCTACAACTACAGGATCATCCTCTTCACTTTCACAAAATCAAGGTCCGATGTCGACCCAATCTGCTCAATAAACGGCACCTTAATCGTCGCGCAAGCATTGACCGCCGCGTCATGCAGATCATATGCATCCTCATTCGCCATCTCTCAGATCGCTTCCGGAATTGGTTCAGCTGTTTCAACATGTTCCATCAATATGGTGTACACGTCGAAATGCTCCACCTTTTTTGTAGCGTCCACCAAATTTTGGAACGGTTCCTTCACCTTCGGTGCCTTAAGAGCCTTGGAAAAAATGGAGGGGATGAGGGTGCAAAGCTCTTGGAAATCATCTGCTGCCTTTTTATTGGCAGGGGCAGCACCTGGTTCTCGGTGGCGAGGAGGTCTTTGCTGGCTTTCTCCTCCGCCAGCTCTTTGTACGCTGCCTCCAGATCTGCCAGCGCCGTTTGCTTCTTCTCGGCACGCGCAGCCATTTCTTTGATGGCCCTTTGTGCCTCCCTTAGGGCCTGCTGCTTTTGCCCTTCTGCCTCGACAATGGTCTGCTTGACCCGCTCCAGCTCCTCCCTGACCTTGACAATCTCGACATTTAGCTCTTTACCATTGGTTTTAGGGCGATGGGTGCGTTGATCTAGTTCAATGGTCCGCTGAATCTCATCACGGGTCAGCGCCAAACCCTCATAGATATGTTGTACTCTGGCATGACGAGCAGCTCTATCGGGCATTCGCCTGACTACATCATAGAGCATCAGAGGGCAGATCCGTTGTAGGTACTCATATTGCGACAGCGCGTCGCTGTGGGATACGTTCCACATAGTCTCCAAGTGGCTGAAGGTAGGCTGCTTCCCAAAGCCAGGAGAGTAAGGCTCCTCCAAGGAAGTGGAGTGTTGACCTGACGCGCCGCTGGAGTCTGAGATCGTCAGTTTTTCTTTATCCGACACGTTTCCTTGGGCGTCGGAGGAATCTTGAAGATGGACGGTGGGGACTCCCATGCGTAACCCTGGAGAAATAACAAACTTGATTAGTTTATCCCATTGAGATTCTGGTGACGTAGCAGGGTTATTATCAGGGTTTTCAAAATACCCACCTTTGCTGGGAATCTCCTCAAAATTTTTTAAGTTGCCCTCTGCAACTTCGCGGGCCGTTTTCTTCTTTTTGTGACCGCCAGTCGGGACGGTCACTTTGGGGGAAGAGCGGTGACGTTTCTGTTGTTGTTGTTGCTGCTCCAGCGAAAATATGGGGACAACAACGGAAATTGGATCTGGATTGGTGATGGGAGTTGAGCCGGTTATATGTTGGGTTGTTGCCACGTCACTGGCAACGTTGGTGGATGTACCAGCGGTGATCTCTCCATCCTTCAAAGGATGACCTTCTGGAAGATCGGCCTTGGGAAACCTCTTGAAGGATATACCTTCAAGATTGGGGCGGCGGAGAACTCTGTTGAATTCCATCTCTACAAATGATTACACGGAGTTAGAAAAATTGTACGAAGAGAACTTACAAATTTAAAGACGTTACAGCACGAAGAGCATACCTGATGTGCGTAGAGGTGTATACAAAACAGTTATATTTTTACAAGGAAATACTATTAAATACGATACAATTTTACACAAGTTATTTATTTATTTATAGAGTGGATATACCTAAACCATGCTACAACACTTATAGGCAGTGCACCTAATCGTACAGTAGTGTAGTTTTTAGTAAGTCCGGTTCGTCCACAGGGAACTCGCCAAGTTTAACGCTATATTTTTTAAAACTATATTTGTAAATATATAAATATATAAGTAGTATTATTATTATAAAAGGGGGTTTTTACCGTTTAATGACCGGTTTGTCGATTTTAAAACTTTAGTCACAGTTAAAACCTAATGTAAAATATTAAAAATAAATATAACTTAATTTAAAGCGTAAAGTAAATGACAATAATTAAAGTGCGATAAATAAAATAACGGTAAATAAAATTGCGATAATTAAAAAGTACGATAAAATAACAATAAATTGAAGTGCGATAATTAAAAGTGCAATTAAATATGAAATAAAGGAAATTAAATATGAAATAAAGGAATTATGCTTATTTAAACTTCCGTAATCATGATGTTTGACGTGTTGATTTTAGTTTATTACCATGGGTTAATTATTCTTTGTCCTGGATTATTCGATATGTCCATACGGATTTGTCCATAATAGTCCATCAGTCATAATCATAAAGTGCGGAAGTCTTCGTCAAATTATTCTTATTCCCGAAGTCAAATATTTCAACTAATTGGGGATTCGAATTGTAACAAGGTCTTAATACTTTGTTTAATGAATACACCAGGTTATCGACTGCGTGTAGTCCAAGGCTTTACTACTTTGTTAACAATTACACCAATTACCCTTGAATGTAATCCACCCCTGTTTCAACAAGTCTATTAACTATTAATCCAGTTCCGTATCCGGTAAAATGAACAATGATTGGTATTTATAGATATCCCGCCCACCGTACCCGATTAAGCGTATGTGGTTATTTATAGATACGTCAAATTATAACCTTTATATTAAATTAACGAGGTATCGTTAAGTTAATATAAAACCCATTAATAGCCCATAGTCTAATTTCCACAAGTGTCGTTATTTAATCCAAACCCCAATTATCGTCCAAAGCCCAATTACCCAATTTTAATATTTAGCCCAACATCACGATTACTTTGACTTAAATAAGCATAATAATAACTTAGCTACGAGACGTTAATTTAAAAAGATTGAACATAACTTACAATGATTAAAAATAGCGTAGCGTTATACCCTTACAACATTCGCTAACATACCCTTATTATTAAAATTAAAATTAAAATTATAATTATAATTAATATATATATATATATATATATATATATACAGGTTGATAGATAGGAAGAGAAAAAGATGATGAAAACTGGCCAAAACATGCCAAATTTATAGGAGTGTGGCCTGCAACAGGAGCCATGCGATCGCATGGTTTTCCTTCTTCTGGGCCATGCCATCGCATGGCCAGCTGGGAGAGTTCACATGTTGTTGTTGCTTCTTGTCGACGGTTTTTAAATAATAATATAATATATAAATAATTTTAAGAATTATTTAAATATTATATTATATTTGTGTGCATAGTTGATTTGTAATTTTTAGTCCGTTGCGTCGCGCGTTGAGAGTTGACTCTGGTCCCGGTTCCGGATTTTCGAACGTCCTTGCGTACAATTTAATATCTTGTATTTTGCGTTTTGCGGCTTGTACTCTTGTAATTTTGAGACGTTTCTCACCAATAATTTGAACCACTTTGATTGTACTTTGTACTTTTTAGCTTTTTGGTCGTTTGCGTCTTCAATTCGTCGAATCTATCTTTTGTCTTCACCTTTTATTATTTAAACGAATATCACTTGTAAATAGAACAATTGCAACTAAAAGCTTGTCTTTCTTGAGGGATAATGCTATGAAATATATGTTCGTTTTTAGCATTATCAAATATTCTCACACTTGAGCGTTGCTTGTCCTCAAGCAATATTATTTTGAAATAAAAATACTAGAATCACTTCTTTATTCTTCACACTTTATACATCAGTGATTTCTATACGGAGGTATGAACAATGGTAGTAACGATGTGGTTTACAGTCCCACATGACTATGAAAAATTAGATCCTTTAGGAAATTGGATCTTTATGAAAACATTTGATCTTTTTGAAAATTCAATCTAGCTTTTACCCTGGATAAGTTTTTCGGAATAACCCTTCACCGGTGTTTGCAAAATATTTTTGTGGGTTTGGTGGCTTTCAGATTTGAAAATTTTAGCTCAAAACTTATGGTTTTGTGTCACCCACTTGCTAACCTTGTATTAGGAAAACAACATGTCCAGTTTACTTGCTCCGTATAATACCTTTTGGTAAACTACCGTCCGGTTGTAAAGGAAAGCGTTGAACAAGCAACTGTTAAGGCAATGTCCCCTGACACGCTTTTGTTCATGGTCTAAAACGTGTCGGATGCAATTACTACCCTTTGTAGGAGCAATAGTAAAGCTCACCCTATGGTTTTTCGATCTGGCACAAGCTCCTGTCTTTGAACATGCTATGCAACCACCGTTCTTACGGTTGACACCCGATTTAGTTCAGGTGACCTAATGAATTCCGGGTGAATTCCTAGGATTTTACGTTCAATGGTAATGAACGCATTAAAAATAGGTTTTTCAGAAAACAAATCGGTTTGTAATTTTGATCAAAATATTTTCTCGTTCAAGCTCGAGTTTAGATATCATCGAATTCCATGAGTTTGTAATTCTCAATCTTTAAAAGTCAATCTCAAGAATTGAGTAATATCAGTCTTAAAATCTGATTTTTGATCTTTTAAGGAGATTATCCTTTCTGGGGATCTGATTCATTAGTCTTATCAAGCTAATTTGCACGACGCCCTCCCTATTTTACGAGACAGATCCTCTCATGGTTAGGATAAGTCTGACCACTTGACGACCCTGTTTGATGCTGAGGTCCGTGGATTTCCAGCTGATTTTCGAGAAAACTTTTCAAGGTTTTTCGTAGACTCTACAACTGGTCTGGACGACAAATTCCTGACCTAAATCAAGAAGCGCGTGTCTTTTTTGGAAGACTTTACTTCCTTTTAATGATGGAATTGATTCATCGTGTAGATCCATCTTTTCTTTAAAATATATTATAAGAAATTGGGTAAAACTGATAAAATTGTCCAAAACAAAAGTATCTTCAGTTATTTGTACAGAAATATGTGATATATGTTTTAAATAACTTGGTAAATTTTTCTCACCCTTTGCTTTTATTTTCCTTTCTTTGCTTTTTTATTGTCCTCTATTCCATTTTAAATGAATTCTAATATTTTGGGTTGTTTCTCAATTTATGTCCTTTCCGAGGTAACAATAATTTCGGTGTTAGCATCTAGTTTTATCGTTCATAAATATGTATAAACATGATTTTGAATTCATTTAATTGAAAATTTTGAAAATTTTACTAGAATTGGATAGTCAGTATATAAGACTAGGGCTGTTCTTTATTATCAGAGAGCACTAGATTCTAATACAACTACTGCGTTACTAGTATTTTTAATGGTAACCAAGTGTTTAAATTAAATTTTTTTTAAAAATCCGAAAGAATTTAACCCCTTCCCACACTTAAGATCTTGCAATGCCCTCATTTGCAAGAAATCAGTAACATTTTAAATTATTGAGGGTGATTAGCATAGAAAAACGGTTAAATTTTACCAAAGTTTCCAAACATATTGGCGTTTGTTTGTTGAATGATAAATGGTGCACATCATTTATTCATTCTGTCTTGTTGTTACATCACATTTGTTTTTCATTTTATCGTCAAAATTAGTAGCTTTTGCTGAACTTAATGCAAGTCTTTGAAAATGCGCTGTTTTATCCTGTTGTATACAATTGACAATATACATACATACAAATATAAACATGCATGATAATTTGAAATGGGACTTAAAATTCCACTTTCAAATCAAATATGAAATATAAGTACAACATAATAAAAATATTAAATCTTTCATAAAAGTATCAATATTTGTATGCTTAAACATAAATAAATAAAAATAATAAAAAGATAAAAATCATAAAAATCACCAACGGAACTATATCAATCTGGATAGGGGTTCCAGTTCATGTCATCGGTCGGGTTCCATGGTTGGTGATAGGTGTACTGGTAGGCCTGGTTAGGGTCGTAGAGAGTATATGGTGGTCTTATCTCGGGCTGGTGTGGAGGATAGTAAGCAGGTCGGGTCGGTACGTAGTGATCCTGAGGTGATAGCCGACTCATGATCTGACGCTGATGATAGTCTCATCTATCATGCTGTTATTTTCTGGAATGCTCGTACTCATTTCGGGCTTGCCACTGCTCGTACCGTCTATGTCTCTCCTCGTTTGTCATATCTACCTCATCTACACGCTGGTAGATGTCAGTCATAGTCTCCCTAATGACATCTATAATATCATCTGCTTCCTCCATTTCCTCATCTGAACGTCTCTCTACCTGAGGATGATTACCAACATAGGGTATTGCCTGATTGCGTCTGCTTTTTAATACCTTAGCACCCTGATAGAGCCTCAATCCTAAAGGCTCAACCTATTCCCTACATTTCAAAAGTGGACCCCCTTGATCCCTATCTACACCCAAATACTCTCAAATGAGAGTAACAAAAATACCTCCTCCTATTATTCCCCCTTTCTGTATTCCTTCTACCATCTTAGACAAATAAAAACCAACACAGTAAGGGATATTAACAAAGCCTCTTGGGTCTCGAATACACTTTAGGTAAATTAATCATGTAAGGTCATTTTCTCCTTGTTGTGACCTCTCTGTGTAATCGAGTTAGCCAGAAATCTATGAATTATATGAAGCTCGGCTCTGTGAATATGTAAGTAGGTATGTGTTCCTACCCGCCCAAAAACATTAAAATCTGACATACGCCTCCAGACGGCGTTAGCATCAAAATTCAAATCTACCCTTTCACCATGATAAATCAAATTCATACAATTGGGTAGTAGTAATTCAGCGGGCGTATATATCTGTAAAGCCCTGACCATGTCCAGCATGAACATACTGTACATCCTACGGCCAAGTATAAATCTAAGAAAACTTCTATCATCTAACCTATCTACATCCGCATTTAACGCTATAGTACTCATAAGCTCAATGCACCATTCCTTATATACAGGTCTACGAATGGTGAATAAACGTTCCCAATCATGAAAAGAAGAGCTGCCATACCTTTGGATCAAATGCTGTCTAACTGAGTTAGCAAGTTGGACCCTTTCCAAAGGCTCCCAATCGATTACCCTTGGCACTTCTACATTTTTCGGTACCAGTTTGAATTTGTTACTTTGATATGTTGGGTAATCTTTCCAGCTTCGATCAAATCTTAGATTAGGATGCAACTGTTCTTCATGAATCGTTGGGTGAGCTACTATCGGATGCATCGGAAATACTACGTAAGCATCAACATATTCTTAATGCGGATCATAATAAGGTACGTGTTGATCAGGTTGTTGTTGTTGTTGTTCATGTTGTTGCTTCGGTTCTGGTTCATATTGCATTTCTGGTTCAGGCTCTGGAGCAGGTTGTCTAGATGATGATGATGCACCATCAGTATTAGTAAATCTCTATGAGAAAGAATTCTCAAAGACCTGCTTTAGCTGACTCATAGGAGAGTCGTGTGATTTGGTTCTCCATAGCTACGTAAGCATAACCTCGAATCTTTAATATCTTTTCTTCTAAACATATAAACGGTCCTTCTCTGCATAGAGTAACAAATTCGGTATTTGAATATGTTTGATTATTTGAACATTTACCTTCGCTTGACCATTTTCCGCATTTGTAACATCTTTCAAGGTGTCGTGCTCTTCTTTTTGTTGCGGATTTTGATTTTCCTTTTCCAAAATGTATTTTTTGATGATCTTTCCTGAGTTCTTTTCTTACTCCGTCCATTTTATCTCTTATGAATGATACCAGTTCACTCGGAAGTGTGTCATTATTACGTTTAGTAATCATAGCATGTAGCATTAGAACATGGTTCAGATCAAAGGAATTCTTCATCTCGTAAAACTTAAAAAAAATAAAAATTCAGAATGGGGGGAGAAGACTAGTTCTTTAGGGTCTGCTAGGGAAAGACCATTCGGATTCCATTATCGGAAACTACACGAAAACAGAATATCTAACTCTAACAGAAATACATATTACCCTAAAAAGATTCGAACCTTCCCACACTTAGTTAGCTGTGGTGTCTGATAATGCTAAAAACGAACATATATTTCATAGCATTATCCCTCAAGAAAGACAAGCTTTTAGTTGCAATTGTCCTATTTACAAGTGATATTCGGTTAAATAATAAAAGATGAAGACAAAAGATAGATTCGACGAATTGAAGACGCAAACGACCAAAAAGCTCAAAAGTACAAAATACAATCAAAGAGGTTCCAATTATTGATAAGAAACGTCTCAGAATTACAAGAGTACAAGATTCAAAACACAAAGTACAAGATATTAAATTGTACGCAAGGACGTTCGAAAATCCGGAACCGGGACCAGAGTCAACTCTCAACGCTCGACGCAACGGACTAAAAATTACAAGTTAACTATGTATATAAATATAATATAATATATAATTAATTATATATATTATATATATTATATTTATATATTAAAACTGTCGGCAGACTAGGATCCAAACTTGTGTGAGCTGGATTTACGAACTCCGCGACTCGCGGAGTTTGTAGTGCAAAAATACCGCGACTCGCGGAGCCCTAAATTCTCAAAATGCCTATAAAAGCCAGCGCATTTCGACGTTTTTATATATCATATATCAATCTCTCTATCTATATGTAAACGTATATATATATATATATATATATATATATATATATATATATATATATATATATATATATTTTAATTTTAATTTTAATTTTAATTTTAATTCTAATAATAAGGGTATGTTAGCGAATGTTGTAAGGGTGTAAGTCGAAATTCTGTCCGTGTAAAGCTACGCTATTTTTAATCATTGTAAGTTATGTTCAACCTTTTTACATTAATGTCTCGTAGCTAAGTTATTATTATGCTTATTTAATCCGAAGTAATCATGATGTTGGGCTAAAAATATTAAAATTGGGTAATTGAGCTTTGTACCATAATTGGGGTTTGGACAAAAGAACGACACTTGTGGAAATTAGACTATGGGCTATTAATGGGCTTTATATTTGTTTAACTAAATGATAGTTTGTTAATTTTAATATAAAGATTTGCAATTGGACGTCCCTATAAATAACCATATACACTCGATCGGACACGATGGGCGGGATATTTATATGTACGAATAATCGTTCATTTAACCGAACACGGGAATGAATTAATAGTCTATGGAATTATTAAAACAGGGGTGAAATTATGTACAAGGACACTTGGCATAATTGATAACAAAGTACTAAAACCTTGGATTACACGCAGTCGATAACCTGGTGTAATTATTAAACAAAGTAATAAAACCTTGTTACAGTTTAAGTCCCCAATTAGTTGGAATATTTGACTTCGGGTATAAGGATAATTTGACGAGGACACTCGCACCTTAAATTTATGACCGATGGACAGTTATGGACAAAAACCAGACGGACATATTAAATAATCCAGGACAAAGGACAATTAACCCATGGGCATAAAACTAAAATCAACACGTCAAACATCATGATTACGGAAGTTTAAATAAGCATAATTCTTTTATTTCATATTTAATTTCCTTTATTTTATATTTAATTGCACTTCTAATTATCGCACTTTTATTTATTGTTATTTAAATGCACTTTTAATTATCGTACTTTTTAATTATCGCAATTTTATTTTATCGCACTTTTATTTATCTCAATTTCATTATCGTTATTTACTTTACGCTTTAAATTAAGTCTTGTATTTATTTTTAATATTTTACATTAGGTTTTAACTACGACTAAAGTTTTAAAAATCGACAAACCGGTCATTAAACGGTAAAAACCCCCCTTTATAATAATAATATTACTTATATATATATTTGTATTTTTATAAATTAAAACTAATATAGCGTTAAGCTTTGTTTAAAAGATTCCCTGTGGACGAACCGGACTTACTAAAAACTACACTACTGTACGATTAGGTACACTACCTATAAGTGTTGTAGTAAGGTTTAAGTATATCCATTCTATAAATAAATAAATATCTTGTGTAAAATTGTATCGTATTTAATAGTTTTTCCTAGTAAAATATAAGCTATTTCATATACACCTCGTATAACATCAAGTATTTTTGGCGTCGCTGCCGGGAAACGCCGAAGAGAAACGCCACATAAAAAAAAAGATTTCTTATTAAGTTTTAATTAGTTTTTGTAAAATATATACTTTTTAAATATAAAAAAAATATATAAAAAATCAAAAACCGAAAAAAAAATATTTATAAATTTATTTTTAAGATTTTTATTTATAAAATTATAAGTATATTTTTTTATTTTAGTTTTTAAAATATAAGTTTTATTAAATTTATATAAATATATTAATTAAATATTAAAACAAAAAAATATATAAAGTATAAATAAAAAAATAAAAAAATATATATATAAATCTGAACCTGTCCGAATTTGAACCTGTTTCTGAACTGAAGCTGCACCCTCCGTGACCCGCGGAGTTTTTGAACTGGGTTCACTGTAACTCGCGGAGCCTCCCTGACAGACAGGTCACATAACCCTAATCGCATTAATTATGGAGTATTATTAATTATTATTATTTAAACCCTAATTAGTTTTATTATTATTATAATTTAGTTTAAGTTTTTAATTAATATTAATTAGTTTAAGTTATAATTTAATTAGTATAATTAATTATAATTAGTTTTAATATATATAAAAATTAAGGCTTTTATAAAATAAATATAAAAATAATATTTCTATAAAAATTGTAATCTTATCATTTTTAGCTTCTTTTTATATTTATTTCTTTTTAATTATTTAATCGTAATATTTGTATTTTTATTGTTCGTAGTTAGTGTTAAATTTAGTTTTTGCCGTAGCTTATTTTTATTTCTAGGTACTTTAGAATTTTGCCGTAAAATCCCTTAAGTGCTTATTCCTTAGACTAAGATTTAGGTACTTTAGAATTTTGCGATGCCGTTCGACGCGCTACTTTCTTATTTTTATTTTTCAACGCCTTTTACCTATGTATCAATTATCACTCCAATTAGTAATCTCAATTTGCAATTTTAATTTTAAGTTAGTAATAATAATAAGGTTGGGTTAGTCGAGTGTTTTAAAGTTTTATAGTCACTCTTTTTCTTTCTTATTTTTCGACGCCTTTTATTTTTCAACCCTTTTCTTTTTCGACCTTTTTCGACGCGCTCTTTTTCTTTCTTATTTCTCGCAATTCTAGTTTTAGGACTTAGAATTTTCTCTATTTCTTATCTAATATTTCTTTAAATTACGAAAATTTATTTTAAATGGTTAAATTGATAGACATCAAAATTTTCTGGTTCGAAGTAATAGTTGGATTTGTACGTGGACCGGGTTATTGGAGCCAAACAGTACTCAATTATATTGAGACCAAACGAATCCTGCCCCTCTGCTGCATCTTTTGGCTATTCGAAACGTGGGCAAAATCAGAAAAGTCTATTAATTGGATAACTTATATAATTTTTCTTTCCTTTTAAAAACTAATAGGATATTCAGTGAATGCACCGAGCAAGACGTTCACCACCTTTTATACGTTCACCGCCTGTAACTCGATCAAGACATCTAGCAAATATTGTCGCCGTTGATTTTTCTTTAGAATCGTCATCCAGTCAACCAAGTACTCCAATTCAAATTTCCGATAATCCATTTTTTGAACCCGACCTCACAATTGAGAATCCGGAGAATATTCACGGACGATTCATAGATCCTGAACCATTAATTTTTCCTCCGGAACCACCAATCATTCAAACAGAGATTGTTGAGGAACGAACCATTAAATCAGAATCCCCTAGTGATTCAGATTCAACAAATTCAATTATGGAGAATCTGGAACCTCTAAGTATGGAAGACCAAATGCGAGCTAAACGCACTGGCCAAGGTCATGCAATTACTCATCCTGACATTAATGTGCCAGATTATGAAATCAAAGGACAAATTCTACATATGGTGACTAATCAATGCCAATTTAGTGGTGCGCCGAAGGAAGATCCAAATGAACATCTTCGTACCTTTAATAGAATCTGCACACTATTTAAAATAAGAGAAGTTGAAGATGAACAGATATATCTCATGTTATTTCCCTGGACTTTAAAGGGAGAAGCCAAAGATTGGTTGGAATCGTTACCTGAAGGGGCGATTGATACATGGGACGTTTTAGTTGAAAATTTTCTTAAACAATTCTTTCCGGCATCTAAAGCCGTAAGACTTCAAGGAGAAATTGTTACATTCACACAGAAACCGAATGAAACTCTATATGAGGCATGGACCAGATTTGGAAAGTTATTAAGAGGATGTCCGCAACATGGTTTAGACACCTGTCAAATAGTACAAATATTCTACCAAGGATGCGACATCACTACAAGGAAAGACATCGATATAGCAGCTGGTGGTTCTATTATGAAGAAAACCGAAACTGATGCTTATAAAATTATTGATAACACTGCTTCCCACTCACATGAGTGGCACCAAGAAAAAGATATCGTTAGATCATCTAAAGCAGCTAGAGCCGATTCTAGCCATGACTTAGATTCCATTTCCGCAAAGATAGATGCTATCGAGAGACGAATGGAAAAGATGACTAAAGATATTCACTCAATACGAATTAGTTGTGAGCAGTGTGGAGGACCACATTTGACAAAAGATTATCTTAGTATTGAACTAACAATGGAACAAAGAGAGAATATTTCATACATAAACCAAAGGCCTGGAAATAATTATCAGAATAATTATTAACCGCCAAGACCGATTTACAATCAAAACCAAAATTATAATCGAAATATTCCATACAACAATCAACAAGGTCCTAGTAATCAACAAGTATCCAATAATACTTACAACCAGCAAAGACCTAATTTTCAAAACAAACCACCACAACCCGATGATAAAAAGCCGAATTTAGAAGATATGATGACGAAGCTAGTTGAAACTCAAACACAGTTTTTCACATCTCAAAAACAAACCAATGAACAAAATGCTCAAGCATTTAGAAATCAACAAGCTTCTATTCAAAATTTGGAACAAGAAGTAAGTAACCTAGCAAGGTTAATAGGTGAAAGAAAACCGGGAAGTTTACCTAGTGATACAAATGCTAACCCCCGGAATGAAACAGCTAAAGCTATTACCACAAGAAGTGGTATTACACTTAAACCACCTGAAATACCTGTAATTTCTGATGAAGCTATTCATACTCCACAAGAACCACAACCTGAGCAAGATAAGGAAAAAGAACCGGTAGTTGAAAAGGTTAATGAAGATAACACAGTTAAGGCTAAGCCTTATGTTAAACCATACCAACCACCACTTCCTTACCCGAGTAAAATGAAAAAAGAGAGACTTGAAGCCGAGCAATCCAGATTCTTGGATATGTTTAAACAGATAAATGTCAATCTTCCTTTCATTGATTTGATTTCAGCAATGCCTAGATATGCTAAATTTCTGAAAGATCTAATCTCGAATAGAAAGAAAATGGAAGAACTCTCGGCCGTTACTATGAATGCTAATTGTTCAGCAGTGCTGTTGAATAAGATACCAGAAAAATTATCTGATCCAGGAAGTTTCACAATTCCATGTTTTCTGGGTAGTCTTAGTTCAATAGAAGCATTGGCAGACTTAGGTGCTAGTATAAATTTAATGTCGTATTCACTATACGCTAAATTAGACCTTGGAGAATTGAAACCAATAAGAATAAGCATACAACTAGCCGATCGATCAATAAAATATCCTAGAGGGATAATGGAGAACATGCTAGTTAAAGTTGATACTTTAGTATTTCCAGTAGATTTTGTTGTTCTGGACATGGAAGAAGATTCTCAAGTTCCTCTCATATTAGGAAGACCATTCTTAAACACGGCTAAAGCAATGATAGACGTGTTTGGTAAGAAACTGACCCTAAGTATAGAGGACGAGAGTGTTACCTTTTCAGTTGATAGATCAATGCAACAACCGCAATCTGCAGATGATACATTTTATTATATTCAAACTATAGAATCACATGCAGAATTGTTAGAAGAATTTCCAGAATTACAAGGAACAGGAGAATGTTCTTTAGGAGAAGGAACTGAATCAATTGATGAAACTGAAATGTTAGCTACACTAATAGCTAATGGATATGAACCAACAACAGAAGAAATTCAAATGCTAAAAGAAGAAGACAGATATCGATATAAATCATCAATAGAAGAACCTCCGACATTAGAGTTAAAGCCACTTCCAAACCATTTGGAATACGCTTATTTACATGGTGAATCTGAATTACCTGTAATAATATCGTCTTCTCTTACTGAAAATGAAAAATCTCAACTCATTTCTGTGTTGAAAGCTCATAAACCAGCTATTGCATGAAAAATTCATGATATTAAAGGAATAAGTCCTTCGTATTGCACACATAAAATCCTTATGGAAGAAGGTCATAAAACGTATGTGCAACGCCAACGAAGACTAAATCCAAATATGCAAGATGTTGTTAAAAAAGAAATTATTAAACTGCTTGATGCAGGTTTAATTTATCTAATTTCTGATAGTCCATGGGTAAGCCCAGTTCAATGCGTACCTAGAGCTTATTCCTACTAGGACTGTAACAGGATGGCGTGTTTGTATCGATTATAGAAAATTAAATAACGCCACCATAAAAGATCACTTTTCCTTACCTTTTATTGATCAAATGTTGGAAAGATTAGCCGGAAACAGTTACTATTGTTTTCTTGATGGTTTTTCCGGATATTTTCAAATTCCAATAGCACCCGAGGACCAAGAGAAAACCACGTTCACGTACCCTTATGGTACTTTTGCTTACAAACGCATGCTATTTGGACTTTGCAACGCCCCTGCAACCTTTCAAAGGTGCATGATGGCGATTTTTCACGACATGATAGAAGAATGCATGGAAGTTTTCATGGATGACTTTTCAGTCTTCGGTGATACATTTGAATCATGTCTAGTTAATCTTGAACGAATGCTTATTAGATGTGAACAATCAAATCTAGTTCTTAATTGGGAGAAATGCCATTTCATGGTTAAAGAAGGCATCGTTCTTGGACATAAAATTTCAAAAGAAGGAATTGAAGTGGATAGAGCTAAAGTAGATGTAATTGCTAAACTTCCACATCTCACCAATGTTAGAGGAGTTAGGAGTTTTCTAGGGCATGCCGGGTTTTACCGACGCTTCATAAAAGATTTTCTAAAATTGCTACTCCTATGAATAAACTCCTAGAAAAGGATGCTCCATTCATCTTTTCAGATGAATGTATCAAATCTTTTAATATTCTTAAAGAGAAACTCACTAATGCGCCGATCATGATAACTCCAAATTGAAATCTACCGTTTGAACTAATGTGCGATGCAAGTGATTTTGCAATGGGAGCCGTTTTAGGACAAAGGATTGAAAAACAATTTCAACCTATATATTATGCTAGTAAGACGTTACAAGGAGCACAAAAAAATTACACAACTACTGAAAAAGAACTCCTTGCTATTGTCTTTGCTTTTGACAAATTTCGATCAAATATCGTTCTAGCTAAAACGGTGGTCTATACCGACCATTCTGCTCTTAGATACCTATTTTCGAAACAAGATGCCAAACCAAGATTAATCCGTTGGATCTTACTCTTACAAGAGTTTGATATTGAAATCCGAGATAAAAAAGGAGCAGAAAATCTCGCAGCCGATCATCTTTCTCGTCTTGAAAATCCTGAATTAGAAGTTCTAAATGAATCGGCCATACAAGACAACTTTCCTGATGAATATCTATTGAAGATAGATTATAATGAAATTCCATGGTTTGCAGACTATGCAAACTACTTAGTATGTGGATTCCTTGAAAAAGGATTATCGTACCAAAAACGAAAGAAATTCTTCAGTGATATAAAACACTATTTCTGGGAAGATCCACATTTGTTTAAAAGTTGTCCAGATGGAATAATACGCCGATGTGTATTCGGAGATGAAGCCAATCAAATCTTAAACCATTGTCACACAGGACCAACAGGAGGGCATTATGGGCCTCAACTAACAGCAAGAAAAGTTTATGATGCTGGATTCTATTGGCCTACAATTTACAAAGACGCACACCTTCTTTGCAAATCCTGTGATGCTTGTCAAAGGGCGTGAAAAATAAGCCAACGTGATGAAATGCCACAAAATGTCATTCAAGTATGTGAAGTATTTGACATTTGGGGTATTGACTTTATGGGTCCATTTCCAAAATCTCATAATAATCTATATATTCTCGTAGCCATTGATTATGTATCTAAATGGGTGGAAGCACAAGCTCTCCCAACTAACGATGCACGAGTTGTAGTCAACTTTTTAAAACGTCTTCTTGCAAGGTTTGGAACACCGAAAGCTTTAATAAGTGATCGGGGTACTCATTTCTGTAATAATCAACTTGAGAAAGTTCTTAAAAGATATGGAGTAACTCATAAAATCTCCACCGCATATCATCCACAAACAAGTGGACAAGTTGAGAATACCAACCGAGCTTTAAAACGTATTTTAGAGAAAACCGTAGGATCAAATCCGAAGGAATGGTCCATTAAATTGGAGGATGCACTCTGGGCTTTTAGAACAGCCTACAAAACTCCAATTGGAACCACACCTTTTAAACTCGTTTATGGAAAAGCATATCATCTTCCAGTAGAAATTGAACACAAAGCATTTTGGGCTTTGAAGACATGTAATCTTGATTTACATGAAGCTGGACGTCTACGATTAAATCAACTAAACGAATTATAAGAATTAAGACATGAAGCATACGAAAATTCGGTAATATATAAAGAAAGAACGAAGAAATGGCATGATAAAAGAATCAGAAGTTCAAAAGAATTTAAAGAAGGAGACGGAGTTCTTCTTTTCAATTCACGATTCAAGCTATTTCCTGGAAAATTGAAATCAAGATGGTCTGGACCATTCATAGTCAAAAGAGTTTTCCCATACGGAACGATAGAATTAATAAATTCAAATGGGATTGAATTTAAGGTTAATGTGTAGTGACCCGAACTTTTCCATGTTTATATATATTAATTGAGATTGATATTTACATGATTAAATGTTTCCAACATGTTAAGCAATCAAACTTGTTAAGACTTGATTAATTGAAATATGTTTCATATAGACAATTGACCACCCAAGTTGACCGGTGATTCACGAACGTTAAAACTTGTAAAAACTATATGATGACATATATATGGATATATATATAGTTAACATGATACTATGATAAGTAAACATATCATTAAGAATATTAACAATGAACTACATTCGTAAAAACAAGACTACTAACTTAATGATTTTTAAACGAGACATATATGTAACGATTATCGTTGTAAAGACATTTAATGTATATATATCATATTAAGAGATATTCATACATGATAATATTATGATAATATAATAATTTAAAATCTCATTTGATATTATAAACATTGGGTTAACAACATTTAACAAGATCGTTAACCTAAAGGTTTCAAAACAACACTTACATGTAACGACTAACGATGACTTAACGACTCAGTTAAAATGTATATACATGTAGTGTTTTAATATGTATTTATACACTTTTGAAAGACTTCAATACACTTATCAAAATACTTCTACTTAACAAAAATTCTTACAATTACATCCTCGTTCAGTTTCATCAACAATTCTACTCGTATGCACCCGTATTCGTACTCGTACAATACACAGCTTTTAGATGTATGTACTATTGGTATATACATTCCAATGATCAGCTCTTAGCAGCCCATTTGAGTCACCTAACACATGTGGGAACCATCATTTGGCAACTAGCATGAAATATCTCATAAAATTACAAAAATATGAGTAATCATTCATGACTTATTTACATGAAAACAAAATTACATATCCTTTATATCTAATCCATACACCAACGACCAAAAACACCTACAAACACTTTCATTCTTCAATTTTCTTCATCTAATTGATCTCTCTCAAGTTCTATCTTCAAGTTCTAAGTGTTCTTCATAAATTCCAAAAGTTCTAGTTTCATAAAATCAAGAATACTTTCAAGTTTGCTAGCTCACTTCCAATCTTGTAAGGTGATCATCCAACCTCAAGAAATATTTGTTTCTTACAGTAGGTTATCATTCTAATACAAGGTAATAATCATATTCAAACTTTGGTTCAATTTCTATAACTATAACAATCTTATTTCAAGTGATGATCTTACTTGAACTTGTTTTCGTGTCATGATTCTGCTTCAAGAACTTCGAGCCATCCAAGGATCCATTGAAGCTAGATCCATTTTTCTCTTTTCCAGTAGGTTTATCCAAGGAACTTAAGGTAGTAATGATGTTCATAACATCATTCGATTCATACATATAAAGCTATCTTATTCGAAGGTTTAAACTTGTAATCACTAGAACATAGTTTAGTTAATTCTAAACTTGTTCGCAAACAAAAGTTAATCCTTCTAACTTGACTTTTAAAATCAACTAAACACATGTTCTATATCTATATGATATGCTAACTTAATGATTTAAAACCTGGAAACACAAAAAACACCGTAAAACCGGATTTACGCCGTCGTAGTAACACCGCGGGCTGTTTTGGGTTAGTTAATTAAAAACTATGATAAACTTTGATTTTAAAGTTGTTATTCTGAGAAAATGATTTTTATTATGAACATGAAACTATATCCAAAAATTATGATTAAACTCAAAGTGGAAGTATGTTTTCTAAAATGGTCATCTAGACGTCGTTCTTTCGACTGAAATGACTACCTTTACAAAAACGACTTGTAACTTATTTTTCCGACTATAAACCTATACTTTTCTGTTTAGATTCATAAAATAGAGTTCAATATGAAACCATAGCAATTTGATTCACTCAAAACGGATTTAAAATGAAGAAGTTATGGGTAAAACAAGATTGGATAATTTTTCTCATTTTAGCTACGTGAACATTGGTAACAAATCTATTCCAACCATAACTTAATCAACTTGTATTGTATATTATGTAATCTTGAGATACCATAGACACGTATACAATGTTTCGACCTATCATGTCGACACATCTATATATATTTCGGAACAACCATAGACACTCTATATGTGAATGTTGGAGTTAGCTATACAGGGTTGAGGTTGATTCCAAAATATATATAGTTTGAGTTGTGATCAATACTGAGATACGTATACACTGGGTCGTGGATTGATTCAAGATAATATTTATCGATTTATTTCTGTACATCTAACTGTGGACAACTAGTTGTAGGTTACTAACGAGGACAGCTGACTTAATAAACTTAAAACATCAAAATATATTAAAAGTGTTGTAAATATATTTTGAACATACTTTGATATATATGTATATATTGTTATAGGTTCGTGAATCAACCAGTGGCCAAGTCTTACTTCCCGACGAAGTAAAAATCTGTGAAAGTGAGTTATAGTCCCACTTTTAAAATCTAATATTTTTGGGATGAGAATACATGCAGGTTTTATAAATGATTTACAAAATAGACACAAGTACGTGAAACTACATTCTATGGTTGAATTATCGAAATCGAATATGCCCCTTTTTATTAAGTCTGGTAATCTAAGAATTAGGGAACAGACACCCTAATTGACGCGAATCCTAAAGATAGATCTATTGGGCCTAACAAACCCCATCCAAAGTACCGGATGCTTTAGTACTTCGAAATTTATATCATATCCGAAGGGTGTCCCGGAATGATGGGGATATTCTTATATATGCATCTTGTTAATGTCGGTTACCAGGTGTTCACCATATGAATGATTTTTATCTCTATGTATGGGATGTGTATTGAAATATGAAATCTTGTGGTCTATTGTTACGATTTGATATATATAGGTTAAACCTATAACTCACCAACATTTTTGTTGACGTTTAAAGCATGTTTATTCTCAGGTGAATATTAAGAGCTTCCGCTGTTGCATACTAAAATAAGGACAAGATTTGGAGTCCATGTTTGTATGATATTGTGTAAAAACTGCATTCAAGAAACTGATTTCGATGTAACATATTTGTATTGTAAACCATTATGTAATGGTCGTGTGTAAACAGGATATTTTAGATTATCATTATTTGATAATCTACGTAAAGCTTTTTAAACCTTTATTTATGAAATAAAGGTTATGGTTTGTTTTAAAAATGAATGCAGTCTTTGAAAAACGTCTCATATAGAGGTCAAAACCTCGCAACGAAATCAATTAATATGGAACGTTTTTAATCAATAAGAACGGGACATTTCAGTTGGTATCCGAGCGTTGGTCTTAGAGAACCAGAATTTTTCATTAGTGTGTCTTATCGAGTTTGTTAGGATGCATTAGTGAGTCTGGACTTCGACCGTGTTTACTTGAAAAATGATTGCTTAACAAATTTTGTTGGAAACTATATATTTTTAACATGTGAATATTATGTGATATATTAATCTCTTAACGTGTTTGATATTATGTGATAGATGTCTACCTCTAGAACAAGTCCCATTGACTCACCTAATAATAATGAAGAGTCAAATGTAAATTGGAATGATTCGTGGACTGATTCACAAGTTCCCGAAGAGGAACCGGAAGAAGAGTCGGAACCGGAAGAAGAATCGGAACCGGAAGAAGAATCGGAACCGGATGAAAAAATAGAACCGGTGGGGGAAATAATAAAACGGTTAAGTAAAAGAAAATCCTCAACCAACCGACCAAGGTTAATTATGGTCAATGGTGTTTCCGCCAAGGAAGCAAAATATTGGGAGGATTACCAATTCTCCGATGAATCGGATTCCGACGAGAATTCCGATGATGTTATGGAAATTACCCCAACTGAATTTAAAAGGGCAAAAGAAAATAATAAGGGAAAGGGCATAAAAATAGAGAAATCTAATTCCAACCCCGATGAACTTTATATGTATCGTCAACCCCCGAAGTCCTTAAGTTGTAATAATGACCCGGGAACCTCTAAACCACCAGGTTTTTCTAAACCAATGTGGATAACGACGGCTCGTATTAGGGGAACATCATATATCCCTAGAAACTTGGCAAAACGAACCAAAACCGAAGAAGAAGAAACGAGCGAGTCGGAATAAGATAGTTGTATTCGTGTGGTGTAATATATGTAATATAGTGTTCTTATGCTTTATGATATATGTAAAAATTGCTTGTATTAATAAGTATTTTTTTTATGAATCTAACTCTTGTCTATTTTACAGTTTAAAAACACAAAATGGATAGACAACCCAATATTTTAAGAGACCTACCCGGAGACATGATTGATGAAATCTTGTCTAGAGTCGGCCAGAATTCCTCGGCACAACTATTTAAGGCGAGATCAGTTTGTAAGACATTCGAAGAACGTTCCAAGAATGTCTTGGTTTATAAGAGACTTTCGTTTGAAAGATGGGGGATATCACATTGGGAAACCCATAAGTTACAATGTGTTTACTTTGACGCATATATTGCGGGGAACCCAAATGCTATTTTACGCAACGGGTTAAGAAATTATTTTGACTCAATATATCCGAATATTGGACTTCGTGATTTAGAAAAAGCGGCTAACATGCAACATAAAGAAGCATGTTATGCTTACGGATTAGTAATGTTCGCTTCTCACCAAAGTGAGAACAAGAACATCGGGCTACAACTATTAAACAAAACGTTTCCACAAGTGACGGAGTCGGTAATTGGGGTAAGAAATGAGGTTTTTAGATTATTACGGGACTGTTGGACATTACGTAACCCTCGTCCCTTTGACGACGTTACAACACGCTGTCTTATCAACGGCCATAACGGTTATGTTGCACAAGACCAAGGATGGGAAGTAGTCCTAGTAAAACCAGAATGCATGACTTGTTTCTGGACGTATGAATTACGTGTCTTTATTGCCTTTGCTGAACGACTTGTGTACTAGCTAGAATTATCTTCACAACTATCTTGTATCAAAGTTATTGTGTGCTATATTTCATGCTTTATGTAAAATAAGCGGTATTGTAAGTTTGTAAAATATTGTATAAAAGTTTGAACGCGAAATATTATTATAATCAGTTTTTCATATAGAATTGTAGTAGTTGAATTGTATATTAGCTACTAAGTATGAACTTAACGGGTAGGTACTACCCGAATTTAAACTTATAAAACGCTAATATGAAGAAAAAGCTTTTATAAATGAGTTCATATTATGCTACGAAATACTATTAACTACTCTTAATATTCTGTATGATTAACTTGTTCCATTTAACTATTTTGAAGGAAATGGCACCGACTACTCGACACACCGTGAATATGAATGAAGAGGAATTCCGTACTTTTCTAGCTTCAAACATAGCCGCAGTACAGGCTGCGTTACATACCAACAATAACCTTGGATCTAGCAGTACAGGAAATCGTGTAGGATGCACCTACAAAGAATTCACTGCCTGCAAACCTTTGGAATTTGATGGAACCGAAGGATCGATCGGATTGAAACGGTGGACCGAGAAGGTCGAATCGGTGTTTGCCATAAGTAAGTGTACTGAAGAGGACAAAGTAAAGTACGCTACGCATACCTTCACAGGTTCTGCGTTAACATGGTGGAATACCTATCTAGAGCAAGTGGGACAAGACGATGCGTACGCACTACCGTGGTCAGCATTCAAGCACTTGATGAACGAGAAGTACCGTCCCAGAACCGAGGTCAATAAGCTCAAGACAGAACTTAGAGGGTTACGAACCCAAGGATTTGATATTACCACGTACGAAAGACGATTCACAGAATTGTGCCTACTATGTCCGGGAGCATTCGAAGATGAGGAAGAGAAGATCGACGCGTTTGTGAAAGGATTACCGGAAAGAATCCAAGAAGATATAAGTTCACACGAGCCCGCCTCCATACAACAGGCATGTAGAATGGCTCACAAACTCGTGAACCAAATTGAAGAAAGAATTAAAGAACAGACTGCGGAAGAGGCCAATGTGAAGCAAGTCAAAAGAGGAAGTGGGAGGAAAACGGTGATAAGAATCACCAATACAACAACAACAGCAATTACAACAATAATCGCAACAATTATCCCAACAATCGCAACATCAATCGCAACTACAACAAACGGCCCAACAACAACAACAACAACAACAACAACAGCAACTACAACAATCATCCCAACAACAATAATAACCGCAACAACCACAACAATCAGAAGCAGCTATGCCAAAGGTGTGAAAAGAATCACTCGGGGTTCTGCACCAAATTTTGCAACAAGTGTAAAAGAAATGGTCATAGCGCGGCGAAGTGTGAGGTCTACGGACCAGGGGTTAATAGAACGAAAGGAACAAATGGTGTCGGAACGAGTAATGCGGAGCAAGTAGTGTCGGAGCAAGTTATGCCAATGTAGTTTGTTATAAATGTGGAAAACCGGGCCACATTATTAGAAATTGCCCAAACCAGGAGAACACGAATGGACAAGGCCGTGGAAGAGTTTTCAATATTAATGCGGCAGAGGCACAGGAAGACCCGGAGCTTGTTACGGGTACGTTTCTTATTGACAATAAATCTGCTTACGTTTTATTTGATTCGGGTGCGGATAGAAGCTATATGAGTAGAGATTTTTGTGCTAAATTAAGTTGTCCATTGACGCCTTTGGATAGTAAATTTTTACTCGAATTAGCAAATGGTAAATTAATTTCAGCAGATAATATATGTCGGAATCGAGAAATTAAACTGGTTAGCGAAACATTTAAGATTGATTTGATACCAGTAGAGTTAGGGAGTTTTGATGTGATAATCGGTATGGACTGGTTGAAAGAAGTGAAAGCGGAGATCGTTTGTTACAAAAATGCAATTCGCATTATATGAGAAAAAGGAAAACCCTTAATGGTGTACGGAGAAAAGGGCAACACGAAGCTACATCTTATTAGTAATTTGAAGGCACAAAAACTAATAAGAAAAGGTTGCTATGCTGTTCTAGCACACGTCGAGAAAGTACAAACTGAAGAAAAGAGCATCAATGATGTTCCCGTCGCAAAAGAATTTCCTGATGTATTTCTGAAAGAATTACCGGGATTACCCCCACATCGATCCGTTGAATTTCAAATAGATCTTGTACCAGGAGCTGCACCAATAGCTCGTGCTCCTTACAGACTCGCACCCAGCGAGATGAAAGAACTACAAAGCCAATTACAAGAACTTTTAGAGCGTGGTTTCATTCGACCAAGCACATCACCGTGGGGAGCTCCTGTTTTGTTTGTCAAGAAGAAAGATGGTACATTCAGGTTGTGTATTGACTACCGAGAGTTGAACAAACTTACCATCAAGAACCGCTACCCACTACCGAGAATCAATGACTTATTTGATCAACTACAAGGCTCGTCTGTTTATTCAAAGATTGACTTACGTTCCGGGTATCATCAAATGCGGGTGAAAGAAGATGATATTCCAAAGACTGCTTTCAGAACACGTTACGGTCATTACGAGTTTATGGTCATGCCGTTTGGTTTAACTAATGCACCAGCTGTGTTCATGGACCTTATGAACCGAGTGTGTGGACCATACGTTGACAAGTTTGTCATTGTTTTCATTGATGACATACTTATTTACTCAAAGAATGACCAAGAACATGGTGAACATTTGAGAAAGGTGTTAGAAGTATTGAGGAAGGAAGAATTGTACGCTAAGTTTTCAAAGTGTGCATTTTGGTTGGAAGAAGTTCAATTCCTCGGTCACATAGTGAACAAAGAAGGTATTAAGGTGGATCCGGCAAAGATAGAAACTGTTGAAAAGTGGGAAACCCCGAAAACTCCGAAACACATACGCCAGTTTTTAGGACTAGCTGGTTACTACAGAAGGTTCATCCAAGACTTTTCCAGAATAGCAAAACCCTTGACTGCATTAACGCATAAAGGGAAGAAATTTGAATGGAATGATGAACAAGAGAAAGCGTTTCAGTTATTGAAGAAAAAGCTAACTACGGCACCTATATTGTCATTGCCTGAAGGGAATGATGAATTTGTGATTTATTGTGATGCATCAAAGCAAGGTCTCGGTTGTGTATTAATGCAACGAACGAAGGTGATTGCTTATGCGTCTAGACAATTGAAGATTCACGAACAAAATTATACGACGCATGATTTGGAATTAGGCGCGGTTGTTTTTGCATTAAAGACTTGGAGGCACTACTTATATGGGGTCAAAAGTATTATATATACCGACCACAAAAGTCTTCAACACATATTTAATCAGAAACAACTGAATATGAGGCAGCGTAGGTGGATTGAATTATTGAATGATTACGACTTTGAGATTCGTTACCACCCGGGGAAGGCAAATGTGGTAGCCGATGCCTTGAGCAGGAAGGACAGAGAACCCATTCGAGTAAAATCTATGAATATAATGATTCATAATAACATTACTACTCAAATAAAGGAGGCGCAACAAGGAGTTTTAAAAGAGGGAAATTTAAAGGATGAAATACCCAAAGGATCGGAGAAGCATCTTAATATTCGGGAAGACGGAACCCGGTATAGGGCTGAAAGGATTTGGGTACCACAATTTGGAGATATGAGAGAAATGGTACTTAGAGAAGCTCATAAAACCAGATACTCAATACATCCTGGAACGGGGAAGATGTACAAGGATCTCAAGAAACATTTTTGGTGGCCGGGTATGAAAGCCGATGTTGCTAAATACGTAGGAGAATGTTTGACGTGTTCTAAGGTCAAAGCTGAGCATCAGAAACCATCAGGTCTACTTCAACAACCCGAAATCCCAGAATGGAAATGGGAAAACATTACCATGGATTTCATCACTAAATTGCCAAGGACTGCAAGTGGTTTTGATACTATTTGGGTAATAGTTGACCGTCTCACCAAATCAGCACACTTCTTGCCAATAAGAGAAGATGACAAGATGGAGAAGTTAGCACGACTGTATTTGAAGGAAGTCATCTCCAGACATGGAATACCAATCTCTATTATCTCTGATAGGGATGGCAGATTTATTTCAAGATTCTGGCAGACATTACAGCAAGCATTAGGAACTCGTCTAGACATGAGTACTGCCTATCATCCACAAACTGATGGGCAGAGCGAAAGGACGATACAAACGCTTGAAGACATGCTTCGAGCATGTGTTATTGATTTCGGAAACAGTTGGGATCGACATCTACCGTTAGCAGAATTTTCCTACAACAACAGCTACCATTCAAGCATTGAGATGGCGCCGTTTGAAGCACTTTATGGTAGAAAGTGCAGGTCTCCGATTTGTTGGAGTGAAGTGGGGGATAGACAGATTACGGGTCCGGAGATTATACAAGAAACTACCGAGAAGATCATCCACATTCAACAACGGTTGAAAACCGCCCAAAGTCGACAAAAGAGCTACGCTGACATTAAAAGAAAAGATATAGAATTTGAAATTGGAGAGATGGTCATGCTTAAAGTTGCACCTTGGAAAGGCGTTGTTCGATTTGGTAAACGAGGGAAATTAAATCCAAGGTATATTGGACCATTCAAGATTATTGATCGTATCGGACCAGTAGCTTACCGACTAGAGTTACCTCAACAACTCGAGGCTGTACATAACACTTTCCACGTCTCGAATTTAAAGAAATGTTTTGCTAAAGAAGATCTCACTATTCCGTTAGATGAAATCCAAATCAACGAAAAACTTCAATTCATCGAAGAACCCGTCGAAATAATGGATCGTGAGGTTAAAAGACTTAAGCAAAACAAGATACCAATTGTTAAGGTTCGATGGAATGCTCGTAGAGGACCCGAGTTCACCTGGGAGCGTGAAGATCAGATGAAGAAGAAATACCCGCATCTATTTCCAGAAGATTCATCAACACCTTCAACAGCTTAAAATTTCGGGACGAAATTTATTTAACGGGTAGGTACTGTAGTGACCCGAACTTTTCCATGTTTATATATATTAATTGAGATTGATATTTACATGATTAAATGTTTCCAACATGTTAAGCAATCAAACTTGTTAAGACTTGATTAATTGAAATATGTTTCATATAGACAATTGACCACCCAAGTTGACCGGTGATTCACGAACGTTAAAACTTGTAAAAACTATATGATGACATATATATGGATATATATATAGTTAACATGATACTATGATAAGTAAACATATCATTAAGAATATTAACAATGAACTACATACGTAAAAACAAGACTACTAACTTAATGATTTTTAAACGAGACATATATGTAACGATTATCGTTGTAAAGACATTTAATGTATATATATCATATTAAGAGATATTCATACATGATAATATTATGATAATATAATAATTTAAAATCTCATTTGATATTATAAACATTGGGTTAACAACATTTAACAAGATCGTTAACCTAAAGGTTTCAAAACAACACTTACATGTAACGACTAACGATGACTTAACGACTCAGTTAAAATGTATATACATGTAGTGTTTTAATATGTATTTATACACTTTTGAAAGACTTCAATACACTTATCAAAATACTTCTACTTAACAAAAATGCTTACAATTACATCCTCGTTCAGTTTCATCAATAATTCTACTCGTATGCACCCGTATTCGTACTCGTACAATACACAGCTTTTAGATGTATGTACTATTGGTATATACATTACAATGATCAGCTCTTAGCAGCCCATGTGAGTCACCTAACACATGTGGGAACCATTATTTGGCAACTAGCATGAAATATCTCATAAAATTACAAAAATATGAGTAATCATTCATGACTTATTTACATGAAAACAAAATTACATATCCTTTATATCTAATCCATACACCAACGACCAAAAACACCTACAAACACTTTCATTCTTCAATTTTCTTCATCTAATTGATCTCTCTCAAGTTCTATCTTCAAGTTCTAAGTGTTCTTCATAAATTCCAAAAGTTCTAGTTTCATAAAATCAAGAATACTTTCAAGTTTGCTAGCTCACTTCCAATCTTGTAAGGTGATCATCCAACCTCAAGAAATATTTGTTTCTTACAGTAGGTTATCATTCTAATACAAGGTAATAATCATATTCAAACTTTGGTTCAATTTCTATAACTATAACAATCTTATTTCAAGTGATGATCTTACTTGAACTTGTTTTCGTGTCATGATTCTGCTTCAAGAACTTCGAGCCATCCAAGGATCCATTGAAGCTAGATCCATTTTTCTCTTTTCCAGTAGGTTTATCCAAGGAACTTAAGGTAGTAATGATGTTCATAACATCATTCGATTCATACATATAAAGATATCTTATTCGAAGGTTTAAACTTGTAATCACTAGAACATAGTTTAGTTAATTCTAAACTTGTTCGCAAACAAAAGTTAATCCTTCTAACTTGACTTTTAAAATCAACTAAACACATGTTCTATATCTATATGATATGCTAACTTAATGATTTAAAACCTGGAAACACGAAAAACACCGTAAAACCGGATTTACGCCGTCGTAGTAACACCGCGGGCTGTTTTGGGTTAGTTAATTAAAAACTATGATAAACTTTGATTTTAAAGTTGTTATTCTGAGAAAATGATTTTTATTATGAACATGAAACTATATCCAAAAATTATGATTAAACTCAAAGTGGAAGTATGTTTTCTAAAATGGTCATCTAGACGTCGTTCTTTCGACTGAAATGACTACCTTTACAAAAACGACTTGTAACTTATTTTTCCGACTATAAACCTATACTTTTCTGTTTAGATTCATAAAATAGAGTTCAATATGAAACCATAGCAATTTGATTCACTCAAAACGGATTTAAAATGAAGAAGTTATGGGTAAAACAAGATTGGATAATTTTTCTCATTTTAGCTACGTGAAAATTGGTAACAAATCTATTCCAACCATAACTTAATCAACTTGTATTGTATATTATGTAATCTTGAGATACCATAGACACGTATACAATGTTTCGACCTATCATGTCGACACATCTATATATATTTCGGAACAACCATAGACACTCTATATGTGAATGTTGGAGTTAGCTATACAGGGTTGAGGTTGATTCCAAAATATATATAGTTTGAGTTGTGATCAATACTGAGATACGTATACACTGGGTCGTGGATTGATTCAAGATAATATTTATCGATTTATTTCTGTACATCTAACTGTGGACAACTAGTTGTAGGTTACTAACGAGGACAGCTGACTTAATAAACTTAAAACATCAAAATATATTAAAAGTGTTGTAAATATATTTTGAACATACTTTGATATATATGTATATATTGTTATAGGTTCGTGAATCAACCAGTGGCCAAGTCTTACTTCCCGACGACGTAAAAATCTGTGAAAGTGAGTTATAGTCCCACTTTTAAAATCTAATATTTTTGGGATGAGAATACATGCAGGTTTTATAAATGATTTACAAAATAGACACAAGTACGTGAAACTACATTCTATGGTTGAATTATCGAAATCGAATATGCCCCTTTTTATTAAGTCTGGTAATCTAAGAATTAGGGAACAGACACCCTAATTGACGCGAATCCTAAAGATAGATCTATTGGGCCTAACAAACCCCATCCAAAGTACCGGATGCTTTAGTACTTCGAAATTTATATCATATCCGAAGGGTGTCCCGGAATGATGGGGATATTCTTATATATGCATCTTGTTAATGTCGGTTACCAGGTGTTCACCATATGAATGATTTTTATCTCTATGTATGGGATGTGTATTGAAATATGAAATCTTGTGGTCTATTGTTACGATTTGATATATATAGGTTAAACCTATAACTCACCAACATTTTTGTTGACGTTTAAAGCATGTTTATTCTCAGGTGAATATTAAGAGCTTCCGCTGTTGCATACTAAAATAAGGACAAGATTTGGAGTCCATGTTTGTATGATATTGTGTAAAAACTGCATTCAAGAAACTGATTTCGATGTAACATATTTGTATTGTAAACCATTATGTAATGGTCGTGTGTAAACAGGATATTTTAGATTATCATTATTTGATAATCTACGTAAAGCTTTTTAAACCTTTATTTATGAAATAAAGGTTATGGTTTGTTTTAAAAATGAATGCAGTCTTTGAAAAACGTCTCATATAGAGGTCAAAACCTCGCAACGAAATAAATTAATATGGAACGTTTTTAATCAATAAGAACGGGACATTTCATAATGGTCACAGAGTTAAACACTACATAGATAGTCCGATGGAAGTCGACAACGAAGTTAATCACAATTTCGATACCACAACTAACTAAGTGTGGGGAGAATCAAGTCTTTAAAGGATAATATGTATTTCTGTTAGAGTTAGATTTTCTGTTTTCGTGTAGTTCTCGAAAATGGAACCCGAATGGTCTTTCCCTAGCAGAACCTAAAGAACTAGTCTTCTCCCCCCATTCTGAATTTTTATTTTTTTTAGGTTTTTCGAAATGAAGACTTCCTGTGAATTAAACCATGGTCTAATGCTAAACGCTTTGATCACTAAACGTAATAATGACACACTTCCGAGTGAATTGGTATCAGTAATCAGAGAAAAATTGGACGGAGTAAGAAAAGAATCCAGATGCGAAGATAATAAGTTACAATTCGGTAAAGGAAAATCAAAATACGCAGCGAAAAGAAGAGCACGACACCTTGAAAAATGTCACAAATGCGAAAAATGGTCACACGAAGGTAAATGTTCAAATAATCAAACTTATTCAAATACCGAATTTGTTACTTTATGCAGAGATGGACCGTTCATATGTTTAGAAGAAAAAACATTAAATGCTCGAGGTTACGCCTATGTAGCCATGGAAAATCAATTAGTCCGACTATCTTATGAGTGGGCTAGAGCATATCACTAAGAATACTATCTCACAGGTAAGTCTGTACAGTTTTTATTTTTATTTTTATTTTTAACCTTTTGATAATAAACGCTACTTTGTTCGCTATAAAGTATTAAATTGGTATTCAATAAAATTAGGTCTTGCGACCGAAATTATTGATATCATACAAAAATTTATTACATCACTGCGAAATTTACCGTTTATTCTTAAGGTATAAATATCTTTAATCAATCAACCCAAAATATTTCAAAAATTCGTCATGAGTTAAATTAGGTCAATGAACCGAAATTACTTTACCGAAAAGAGGGGCGCATATTTTTGATAATATTTGATTGATTAAAGTGGAATAAAAGCCAAAAAGATTTTTAATTTTATTTTTACCATGTTTTTAAAATTAATATATAAATCTTAAATTGATATTGTAAACTTTTTAAATCAATATATTTAAAATTGTAAATATTTTAAAAATTAATATTTTTAATATAAGTTTGTATGTATAAAAACAAAATTAAATTTAAGTTTGGTGTGAATTTTTAATAATATGAATTTTTAATTTTATGCATTTTAAATTTAAGTTTGGTGTGAATTTAAATAACAAAAATTTTCTTTATTTTGCTAAGTTAAAAATACGATTTTTAAAAATTCGTCGTAAGTTGAAGACTAGGTCGTTGAACCGAAATTGCTTTACCCGAGGGAGGGACGAGAAATTTTATTATCATTATTTTTTAATCTTATTGACTTAAAGTATGCCAAAAAAAAATTAAAAAATCCAAAAAATCTTAGCTTTTAAAACAACGCTTCAAAAAGACAAATTTTAAAATTTTGTTGAGGGACAGACTAGGTCAACGTACCGAAACGCCCTCATTCTTAAAAGAAACAAAATTTTAAAATTAATTAATTATTTGTTTTATAAGTTAAAGATAAAAAAAAAATCCAATATGTTTGAAAACTTTGGTAAAATTTAATCATTTTTCTACGCTAATCACCCTCAATAATTTAAATTGTTACTGATTTCTTGCAAATAAGGGCATTGCAAGATCTTAAGTGTGGGAAGGGGTTAAATTCTTTCAGAATTTTATTTTTTTTTTAATCTAAACACTTGGTTACCATTAAAAATACTAGTAACGCAGTAGTTGTATTAGAATCTAGTGCTCTCTGATAATAAAGAACAGCCCTAGTCTTATACACTGACTACCCAATTCTAGTAAAAATTTTCAAGATTTTCAACTAAATGAATTCAAAATCATGTTTATACATATTTATGAACGATAAAACTAGGTGTTAACACCGAAATTATTGTTACCTTGGAAAGGGCATAAATTGAGAAACAACCCAAAATGTTAGAATTCATTTAAAAATGGAATAGAGGAAAATAAAAAGGCAAAGAAAGGAGAATAAAAGCCAAGTGTGGGAAATATTTACCAAGTTATTCAAATTATATATCACATATTTTTGTACAAATAATTGAAGATACTTTTGTTTTGAACGAAAATAAAAAGTTTTACCCGATTTTCTGTAAGAAAGATGGATCTACACGATGAATCAATTCCATCATTAAAAGGAAGTAAAGTCTTCCGAAAAAGACACGCGCTTCTTGATTTAGGTCATGAAGTTGTCGTCTAGACCAGCTGTAGGTTGACGAAAAACCTAGAAAAGTCATCTCTAAAATCAGCAGGAAATCCACGGACCTCAGCATAAAACAGAGTCACCAAGTGGTCAGACTTATCCTAACCATGAGAGGATCTGTCTCGTAAAATGGGGAGGACGCAATGCAAATTAGCTGGATAAGACTAATGAATCAGATCCCCAAAAAGGATAATCTCCTTAAAGATCAAAAATCAGATTTTAAGACTGATATTACTCAATCCTAGAGATTGACCTTAAAGATTGAGAATTACAAACTCATGGAATTCAATGATATCTAAACTCGAGCTTGAACGAGAAAATATTTTGATCAAAATTTCAAACCGATTTGTTTTCTAAAAACCCATTTTCAATGCGTTCATTACCATTGAACGTAAAATCCTAGGAATTCACCTGGAATTCATTAGGTCACCTGAACCAAATCGGGTGTCAACCATAAGAACGGTGGTTGCATAGTATGGTCAAAGACAGGACCTTGTGCCAGACCGAAAAATTTTAAGGGTGAGCTTTACTATTGCTCCTACCAAGGATAGTAATTGCATCCGACACGTTATAGACCATAATTAAAAGCATGTCAGGGGACATTGCCTTAACAGTTGCTTGTTCAACGCTTTCCTTTACAACTGGACGGTAGTTTACCGAAAGGTAATATACGGAGCAAGTATACTGGACGTGTTGCTTTCCTAATACAAGGTTAGCAAGTGGGTGACACAAAACCACAAGTTTTGAGCTAAAATTTTCAAATCTGAAACCCACCAAACCCACAAAAAGAATTTGCAAACACCGGTGAAGGGTTATTCTGGAAAACTTATCTAGGGTAAAAACTAGATTGAATTTTCAAAAAGATCAAATGTTTTCATAAAGATCCAATTCCCTTAATGGATCTAAATTTTTATAGTCATGTGGGACTGTAAACCACATCGTTACTACCATTGCTTATACCGCCGTATAGAAATCACTGATGTACAAAGTGTGAAGAATAAAGAAGTGATTCAAGTATTTTTATTTCAAGACTATATTGCTTGAGGACAAGCAACGCTTAAGTGTGGGAATATTTGATAATGCTAAAAACGAACATATATTTCATAGCATTATCCCTCAAGAAAGACAAGCTTTTAGTTGTAATTGTCCTATTTACAAGCGATATTCGGTTAAATAATAAAAGGTTAAGACAAAAGATAGATTCGATGAATTGAAGATGCAAACGACCAAAAAGCTCAAAAGTACAAAATACAATCAAAGAGGTTCTAATTATTGATAAGAAACGTCTCAGAATTACAAGAGTACAAGATTCAAAACGCAAAGCACAAGATATTAAATTGTACGTAAGGACGTTCGAAAATTCGGAACCGGGACCAGAGTCAACTCTCAACGCTCGACGCAACGGACTAAAAATTACAAGTTAACTATGTATATAAATATAATATAATATATAATTAATTATATAAATTATATATATATATTATATTTATATATTAAAACCGTCAGCAGACTAGGATCCAAACTTGTGTGAGCTGGATTTACGAACTCCGCGACTCGCGGAGTTTGTAGTTTAAAAATACCGCGGATTTACATTAATGTCTCGTAGCTAAGTTATTATTATGCTTATTTAATCCGAAGTAATCATGATGTTGGGCTAAAAATATTAAAATTGGGTAATTGGGCTTTGTACCATAATTGGGGTTTGGACAAAAGAACGACACTTGTGGAAATTAGACTATGGGATATTAATGGGCTTTATATTTGTTTAACTAAATGATAGTTTGTTAATTTTAATATAAAGATTTGCAATTGGACGTCCCTATAAATAACCATATACACTCGATCGGACACGATGGGCGGGATATTTATATGTACGAATAATCGTTCATTTAACCGAACACGGGAATGAATTAATAGTCTATGGAATTATTAAAACAGGGGTGAAATTATATACAAGGACACTTGGCATAATTGATAACATAGTATTAAAACCTTGGGTTACACGCAGTCGATAACCTGGTGTAATTATTAAACAAAGTAATAAAACCTTGTTACAGTTTAAGTCCCCAATTAGTTGGAATATTTGACTTCGGGTATAAGGATAATTTGACGAGGACACTCGCACCTTAAATTTATGACCGATGGACTGTTATGGACAAAAACCAGACGGACATATTAAATAATCCAGGACAAAGGACAATTAACCCATGGGCATAAAACTAAAATCAACACGTCAAACATCATGATTACGGAAGTTTAAATAAGCATAATTCTTTTATTTCATATTTAATTTCCTTTATTTTATATTTAATTGCACTTCTAATTATCGCACTTTTATTTATTGTTATTTAAATGCACTTTTAATTATCGTACTTTTTAATTATCGCAATTTTATTTTATCGCACTTTTATTTATCTCAATTTCATTATCGTTATTTACTTTACGCTTTAAATTAAGTCTTGTATTTATTTTTAATATTTTACATTAGGTTTTAACTGCGACTAAAGTTTTAAAAATCGACAAACCGTCATTAAACGGTAAAAACCCCCCTTTATAATAATAATATTACTTATATATATATTTGTATTTTTATAAATTAAAACTTATATAGCGTTAAGCTTTGTTTAAAAGATTCCCTGTAGACGAACCAGACTTACTAAAAACTACACTAATGTACGATTAGGTACACTGCCTATAAGTGTTGTAGCAAAGTTTAAGTATATCCATTCTATAAATAAATAAATATCTTGTGTAAAATTGTATCGTATTTAATAGTTTTTCCTAGTAAAATATAAGCTATTTCATATACACCTCGCATAACATCAGTGTCGAAATTGTGATTAACTTTGTTTTCAATTGGACTATCAACAACTTGTATATCTTTGACTTTTACTTCAAGCCAATTGTTTATTTCCTCCGTAACTTTCACAAATTCAACTAACATTGCCTTTTCTTTTGGCGATAAATTGGATACTAATCAGTTACATAACTTAAAGTTTCCCTTAATCCTAGCATCGTGAATCCGTTTATAAAGTTTCTTCGTTGAACTGTTAAAAATGGGTTCATCTAATTTCGTATCATCAACGGGGTTCTTTGTGATCGGATCATCATTAAGTGTTACTTCATCTTCCCCACACTTATGTGTTTTTATTGGTTTAACAGTTTTGGTTGGTGGAGATCTAAACTTTCGGTTCACAAAGGTGATCAATTTATCACCATCCCTAAGTGTCATTCTACCTTCTCTTACATCAATGAACGCCTCGGTGGTTGCTAAAAATGGGCGACCTAAAATTAGAGGAATATCAAGGTTTTCCTCCATATTAATCACTATGAAGTTTGCAACAAAGGTCAAACTTCCCACGTTAACAAGTAAATTATTTGCTATTCCAACCGGGTGTTTAATGGTTAGGTCAAATGATTGAACACCTATCTTGGTTGGTTTTAATTTACCCGTACCTAATCTTTTGTATAAGGAGAGAGGCATAATATTTGCGCTTGCTCCTAAATCTGCGAGTCCATTATATATAGCACCATCATTAAGCAAGCAAAAAAATGATAAATTCGCCCGGGTCTCCTACTTTAGTAAGTCGAGTTGGTTTGTAAACCTTTTTCGGGTGTTCTTTTCTTAGTTCTTTCACTTCTTTTTGAACTTCTTGTTCACATTTTTCTTCGTTTCTTGGAATGGGAGGTTTGTATAAGAATTCTTCTTCATCACTCCAATTTGAATCCTCCCTATTTTTCAATTTTGATTTTTCATATGTTGTTGATAACATATTTATGTTTTCATTTTGAAGGTTTTCTTGGGTGGTGAAATTATGATTGACTTCATTGTCAACTTCCATCGGACCATGTATGTAATGTTTAACTCTGTGACCATTAACTTTAAATTCAATCCCATTTGAATTTATTAACTCTATTGTTCCGTATGAGAAAACTCTTTTGACTATAAATGGTCCAGACCATCTTGATTTCAATTTTCCAGGAAATAGCTTGAATCGTGAATTGAAAAGAAGAACTCTGTTTCCTTCTTTAAATTCTTTTGAACTTCTTATTCTTTTATCATGCCATTTCTCCGTTCTTTCTTTAAAGATTGACGAATTTTCATATGCTTCATGTCTTAATTCTTCTAATTCATTTAGTTGACTTAATCGTAGACGTTCGGCTTCATGTAAATCAAGATTACATGTCTTCAAAGCCCAAAATCCTTTGTATTCAATTTCTACTGGAAGATGACATGCTTTTCCATAAACGAGTTTAAAAGGTGTGGTTCCAATTGGAGTTTTGTAGGCTGTTCTAAAAGCCCAGAGCGCATCCTCCAATTTCATGGACCATTCCTTCGGATTTGATCCTACGGTTTTCTCTAGAATACGTTTTAAAGCTCGGTTGGTATTTTCAACTTGTCCACTTGTATGTGGATGATAAGCGGTTGAGATTTTATGAGTTACTCCATATCTTTTGAGAACTTTCTCAAGTTGATTGTTACAAAAATGAGTACCCCGATCACTTATTAAAGCTTTCGGTATTCCGAACCTTGCAAAAAGACGTTTTAAAAAGTTGACTACAACTCGTGAATCGTTAGTTGGGAGAGCTTGTGCTTCCGCCCATTTAGATACATAATCAATGGCAACGAGAATGTAGAGATTATTATGAGATTTTGGAAATGGACCTATAAAGTCAATACCCCAAATGTCAAATACTTCGCATACTTGAATGACATTTTGTGGCATTTCATCACGTTGACTTATTTTTCCGGCCCTTTGACAAGCATCACAGGATTTGCAAAGAAGGTGTGCGTCTTTGAAAATTGTAGGCCAATAGAATCCAGCATCGTATACTTTTCTTGCTGTGAGCTGAGGCCCATAATGCCCTCCTATTGGTCCTGTGTGACAATGGTTTAAGATTTAACTGGCTTCATCTTCGAATACACATCGGCGTATTATTCCATCGGGACAACTTTTAAACAAATGTGGATCTTCCCAGAAATAGTGTTTTATATCACTAAAGAATTTCTTTCATTTTTGGTACGACAACCCTTTTTCAAGGAATCCACATACTAAGTAGTTTACATAGTCTGCAAACCATGGAATTTCATTATAATCTATCTTCAATAGATATTCATCAGGAAAGTTATCTTGTATGGCCGATTTATTTAGAACTTCTAATTCAGGATTTTCAAGACGAGAAAGATGATCAGCAGCGAGATTTTCTGCTCCCTTTTTATCTCGAATTTCAATATCGAACTCTTGTAAGAGTAAGATCCAACGGATTAATCGTGGTTTGGCATCTTGTTTTGAAAATAGGTATCTAAGAGCAGAATGATCGGTATAGACCACCGTTTTTGCTAGAACGAGATATGAACGAAATTTGTCAAAAGCAAAGACAATGGCAAGGAGTTCTTTTTCAGTAGTTGTATAATTCGTTTGTGCTCCTTGTAACGTCTTACTAGCATAATAAATAGGTTGAAATCGTTTTTCAATACTTTGTCCTAAAACGGCTCCCATTGCAAAATCACTTGCATCGCACATTAGTTCAAATGGTAGATTCCAATTTGGCGTTATCATGATCAGCGCATTAGTGAGTTTTTCTTTAAGAATATTAAAAGATTTGATACATTCATCCAAAAAGATGAATGGAGCATCCTTTTCTAGGAGTTTATTCATATGAGTGGCAATTTTAGAAAAATCTTTTATAAAACGTCGGTAAAAACCGGCATGCCCTAGAAAACTCCTAACTCCTCTAACATTGGTGGGATGTGGAAGTTTAGCAATTACATCTACTTTAGCTCTATCCACTTCAATTCCTTCCTTTGAGATTTTATGTCCAAGAACGATGCCTTCTTTAACCATGAAATGGCATTTCTCCCAATTAAGTACTAGATTTGATTGTTCGCATCTAATATGCATTCGTTCAAGATTAACTAGACATGATTCAAAAGTATCACCGAAGACTGAAAAGTCATCCATGAAAACTTCCATGCATTCTTCTATCATGTCGTGAAAAATCGCCATCATGCACCTTTGAAAGGTTGCAGGGGCGTTGCAAAGTCCAAATGGCATGCATTTGTAAGCAAAAGTACCATAAGGGCACGTGAATGTGGTTTTCTCTTGATCTTCGGGTGCTATTGGAATTTGAAAATATCCGGAAAAACCGTCAAGAAAACAATAGTAACTATTTTCGACTAATCTTTCCAACATTTGATCAATGAAAGGTAAGGTAAAGTGATCTTTTCTGGTGGCGTCATTTAATTTTCTATAATCAATACAAACACGCCATCCTGTTACAGTCCTAGTAGGAATAAGCTCATTTTTCTCATTTGTGATGACAGTCATGCCACCCTTCTTAGGTACGCATTGAACTGGGCTTATCCATGGACTATCAGAGATTGGATAAATTAAACTTGCATCTAGCAGTTTAATAATTTCTTTCTTAACAACATCTTGCATATTAGGATTTAGTCTTCTTTGGCGTTGCACATACGTTTTATGACCTTCTTCCATAAGGATTTTATGTGTGCAATACGAAGGACTTATGCCTTTAATATCATGAATCTTTCATGCAATAGCTGGTTTATGAGTTTTTAGCACAGTAATGAGTTGAGATTTTTCATTTTCAGTAAGAGAAGATGATATTATTACAGGTAATTCAGATTCACCATGTAAATAAGCATATTCCAAATGGTTTGGAAGTGGCTTTAATTCTAATGTTGGTGGTTCTTCTATCGATGATTTATATCGATATCTGTCTTCTTCTTTTAGCATTTGAATTTCTTCTGTTGTTGGTTCATATCCATTAGCCATAAGTGTAGCTAACATTTCAGTTTCATCAATTGGTTCAGTTCCTTCTCCTAAAGAACATTCTCCTGTTCCTTGTAATTCTGAAAATTCTTCTAACAATTCTGCATGTGAATCTATAGTTTGAATATAATAGCATGTATCATCTGCAGATTACGGTTGTTGCATTGCTCTATCAACTGAAAAGGTAACACTCTCGTCCTCTATACTTAGGGTCAGTTTCTTACCAAACACGTCTATTATTGCTTTAGCCGTGTTTAAGAATGGTCTTCCTAATATGAGAGGAACTCGAGAATCTTCTTCCATATCCAGAATAACAAAATCTACTGGAAATACTAAAGTACCAACTTTAACTAGCATGTTCTCCATTATCCCTCTAGGATATTTTACTGATCGATCGGCTAGTTGTATACTTATTCATGTTGGTTTCAATTCTCTGAGGTCTAGTTTAGCGTATAGTGAATATGGCATTAAATTTATACTGGCACCTAAGTCTGCCAATGCTTCTATTGAACTAAGACTACCCAGAAAACATGGAATTGTGAAACTTCCTGGATCTGATAATTTTTCTGGTATCTTATTCAACAGTACTGTAGAACAATTAGCATTCATAGTAACAGCCGAGAGTTCTTCCATTTTCTTTCTATTTGTGATTAGATCTTTCAGAAATTTAGCATATCTAGGCATTCCTGAAATCACATCAATGAAAGGAAGATTTACATTTATTTGTTTAAACATATCCAAGAATTTGGATTGCTCGGCTTCAAGTCTCTCTTTTCTCATTTTACTCGGGTAAGGAAGTAGTGGTTGGTATGGTTTAACATAAGGTTTAGCCTTAATTGTGTTATCTTCATTAACCTTTTCAACTACCGGTTTTGTTTCCTTATCTTGTTCAGGTTGTGGTTCTTGTGGAATAGGAATAGTGTCCTCAGAAATTACAGGTATTTCAGGTGGTTTAAGTGTAATACCACTTCTTGTGGTAATGGCTTTAGCTGTTTCATTCCGGGGGTTAGCATTTGTATCACTAGGTAGACTTCCCGGTTTTCTTTCACCTATCAACCTTGCTAGGTTGCTTACTTCTTGTTCCAAATTTTGAATAGAAGCTTGTTGATTTCTAAATGCTTGAGCATTTTGTTCATTGGTTTGTTTCTGAGATATGAAAAACTGAGTTTGAGATTCAACTAGCTTCGACATCATATCTTCTATATTTGGCTTTTTATCATCGGTTTGTGTTGGTTTATTTTGAAAAATAGGTCTTTGCTGATTGTAAGTATTGTTGGATACTTGTTGATTGCTAGGACCTTGTTGGTTGTTGTATGAAATATTTAGGTTATAATTCTGGTTTTGATTGTAGATTGGTCTTGGCGGTTGATAATTATACTGATAATTATTTCCAGGCCTTTGGTTCATGTATGAAACATTCTCTCTTTGTTCCATTGTTGGTTCAATACTGAGACAATCTTTTGTTAAATGTGATCCTCCACACTGCTCACAACTAATTCGTATTGAGTGAATATCTTTAGTCATCTTTTCCATTCGTCTCTCGACAGCATCTATCTTTGCAGAAATGGAATCGAAGTCATGGCTGGAATCGGCTCTAGCTACTTTAGATGATCTAACGATTTCTTTTTCTTGGTGCCACTCATGTGAATGGGAAGCAGTGTTATCAATAATTTTGTAAGCATCAGTTGCGATTTTCTTCATAATGGAACCACCAGCTGCTATATCGATGTCTTTTCTTGTAGTGATGCCGCATCCTTGGTAGAATATTTGTGCTATTTGACAAGTGTCTAAACCATGTTGCGGACATCCTCTTAATAACTTTCCAAATCTTGTGCACTCTTCATATAGAGTTTCATTTGGATTTTGTGTGAACGTAACAATTTCTCTTTGAAGTCTCACGGCTTTAGATGCCGGAAATAATTGTTTAAGAAATTTTTCAACTAAAACGTCCCATGTATCAATCGCCCCTTCAGGTAACGATTCTAACCAATCTTTGGCTTCTCCCTTTAAAGTCCAGGGAAATAACATGAGATATATCTGTTCATCATCCACTTCTCTTATTTTAAATAGAGTACAGATCCTATTAAATGTACGAAGATGTTCGTTTGGATCTTCCTTCGGCGCACCACTAAATTGGCATTGATTAGTTACCATGTGTAGGATTTGTCCTTTGATTTCATAATATGGCGCATTAATGTCAGGTTGAGTAATTGCGTGACCTTGGCCAGTGCGTTTAGCTCTCATTCGGTCTTCCATACTTAGAGGTTCCAGATTCTCCATTATTGAATTTGTTGAATCTGAATCACTAGAGGATTCTGATTTAATGGGTTGTTCCTCGACAATCTCCGTTTGAATGATTGGTGGTTCCGGAGGAAAGATTAATGGTTCAGGATCTCTGAATTGTCCCTGAATATCCTCCGGATTCTCAATTGTGTTGTCGGGTTCAAAAAATGGATTATCGAAAATTTGAATTGGAGTACTTGGTCGACTTGATGACGATTCTAAAGAAAAATCAACTGCGACAATATTGGCTAGATGTCTTGATCGAGTTACAGGTGGTGAACGTATAAAAGGTGGTGAACGTTTTGCTCGGTGCATTCACTGAATATCCTATTAGTTATAAAACATAAAAATTATATGAGTTATCAAATTAATAGACTTTTCTGATTTTGCCCACGTTTCGAATAGCCAATAGATGCTGCAGGGAGCCAGAACCCTTTAAATCGGAAGCTCACAAGTTAGCCACTAACAAATCCAACTATTACTACGAACCAGAAAATTTTGGATGTCTATCAATTTAACCGCTTAAAATAATTTTTCGTTGAAATTTAAAGAAATTTTAGAGAAGAAATAGAAAATTCTATTTCCTAAAAACTAGAGCGTCGTGAAATAATTCCGACACGATAAGCAAAAATCTGTAATGTTGAGTCTTGAAAGTTTTGAAAACTATATTCATGTAATCAATTACCCTTTGACCATGCCTGAGGATTCACGAACATTTATGTGTATACTGATAGGTATATATAATATATACTTATTAATTGAAAACGTTAACAAAGTATTAGATATAAAATACTTTACATAAAGGTATTTGTTCAATATGTTTATTGACAGAATTAAAAGATAATATCATAATGAGTTAGTAAAATTTTAATTAAGATTATTATTTTTATCATTATCATTAAAATCATTATTATCATGAATATTCTTAGAAAATAATACAATTTATTATATGCATCATTAATAATATTATTATTATTATCATTCTTGTTAACTATTATTAATAAACTTATTAAAATCATCATTTTGAGTATTATTAATATCAACATATTATTATTTGTTAATGTTATCATAAATTTTATTATCATTATCCTTAATGTTATTATCATATTATTATTATCTTTATCATTATTATTAATATCATTAGTAATATTATTATTAGTAAATATTATTATAAGTATTATTATTATTATTATTATTGGAATTATTATTAATAATATATTTGCAATTATTTATTAAAAGGAATAACCCACGAATTTCATAAGGGATTCAGTATGACATCACGATTGTTCTGTATAGACTTTTGTACCTATCTACTAGTTGATTCCTTTACAATAAACTAAATCCAAAATCAGTTAAGAGTAATATCATCTTTAGATTTTTATATATTTTCTGTACTTGAGTAAACTGTATATGTCGATTTCATTTCACAGTTGGGACCCAAAAATTACTACAAGCCAATTTCCAAGTTTAACTGTATCTGATTCTGTTATGAATCTTATTCTCCTTTTAATTTTTTTTTGTTTGTTTTGTACTCTTCTTCTTGGATAGTATTTTTTTGTAGAGTTATAAATTATATTTTGATTCGATTAAGCTTGTGTTGATGAGAAAACGATTCATTCAACTCTCTTGTCATCTTCACACTTCTACACCAAACGCCACCATTGAATACCCAAAACCACCTTCACCACCATAACCGTCAATCACGTCATCTAATCACAAGGTGTATCTATTTTCTGTCATGAAGAAACAAACCACCTTGAACCAACATAAAAACCGCCATCTTCACTCTCACATAACCCACCATCGTGAGATTCTCACCACCTTTAGAATCCCTATCATCACCAATTCTTTTCCTGGTATTACCATCGAGTTTTCTATTTCAGTCTAAAAGGAAAAATAGCTAGACAAACTACCATCGAGTTTCCTCCATGTACAATCACCAATATGAAACTATTACGCTGCAATTGCAATTGTTACACTTCTGTTTCCAGATGACAAACCACACACTAGTGAACTTCTACCTATTTCCATTTTATGGTTCGAACGAGACCCAAGACCAAACCACCCTTGATTGAGTACTACACTCATTCGATGATACTATCGTCTTTAATCTTTATTGATCAATCACTGCTACTCTTACTTGCTTTCTATCTTTGTTAATCGAAAACCACTTTGGAACACCCATCCTCACACCCTTTCTTTAATCAAGCACTAACAATCAGGAACCACCATAATCACTTACATCTTCTTTATCTTTCGTTTTCGGTTTATGGATATCGAATAAGACAACCAATTCCACCCTTTTCTTCCTCTTCTTCGTGAACTCTCTCTTTTCTTGCTGCTACAACCTTTGTTGGAGTTATTTTTAACAACGATGCAGTGAAGGTGTTTTGAGACACAAAGGGACCATGAATGATGAAACAATATATACAAAAATGAAACTGAAATCTATCGTGTATATATTTCTGTCATTACCGACACCTTTAACTCCACTTACTTTTTTTTTTCTCTTTCTCCACAAGAAGGGAAATCAATCATGTATAAAAATGCAAGATGGGGCCATTATTTTGAGCCGTGAGTTAAGGGAGTGGGGTTGCAATACTTTTATTTTTTTTAGTTGTTGATATGGATGATTGAAATGATAATGATATTGCTGCAATGATAATGCATGTGGAATCACTACTAGCATGCCTATGATTAACCAATTACATAAAGTCGAGACTCTTGTTGTTTCCATTTTCAAACGCCGACATCTGTTCGAGTATGTACCTAAATACCGAAATAATTTTTGTTACTTTCGTGGGCTGTTTCTTGAGCTGTGTACGCATATGTGTTTGGGGGCCATGATACAGTTGTTTAATGGGTCGACATATATCCAATGGGTCGACATATATCCTTGTTATTTTGGAGCGTGTACTTGTGATTGGGCCGAGATTCATTGCATGATTTCCTGATGGGCCAGTAGCTGATTAATGATGATTGTGATGGATGTCGTGATATTAAAAAGATATATATAATGATATGATCACAATAATAATACATGATTTTATGTTATATATGTTCACGATGATGAGTTGATATAGTTTAAGTAATGATGATGAGGTTAGTTCATGATGAAGATGATATAAGAATAATGATAATGGCGAAGTTATGATTATGGTTATAAATATGATCATGATAATAACCCCGTTTGTTCTCTATTCGATTCACCACGATCACACTCGATCGTTCAATCTCTCGTTATCTCGAAGGGTATAACCTATAATTCAATCTTTTTATTTTTAATATTGGATAATTTTGATTATATATATATATATATATATATATATATATATATATATATATATATATATTATAATTATGATTACGATAAACATATAATTAGTATTATTAATTAATTAATTATTATTATTATTATTATTATTATTAATTAATTTTAATTAAAATGTTAAGGTTAGGTTTAAAAAAAATAAAATAAAAAAAAAATTAGGATTAAGTTTATGATTCAAAATAGGTTAATAATATGATTATGATTATTAAGAAAAAGTATGATCAAGTTATGACAAATACTTATTATTATTTATGAACGTTAAAGATATTATTATTATTATTATTATTATTATTATTATTATTATTATTAGTAAATCAATATTTTTAAAAACTAACATTCTAACAAATAAATATTTTGAACATTAAATATATTTATTATATAAGTATACTAATATTACATAAAATTATGTTTTAACAATATTATAACGTTAATTGAATTAGATATCAAATAAGTATTATAACATATTATAAGTATTAATAAAATAAGAATATTAATCTTAATACATAACAAAATAAATATAAGTTGTTCGATTACAAGTATGTGTGTTAATATATATATGAATGATATAGGTTCGTGAATCAAAGGCCAACCCTTATACTTGTTCAATGATGTTATATGTATTTTTAATACAAAATACAGTATGGTGAGTTCATTTACTCCCTTTTACTCATTACATTTTTGGGCTGAGAATACATGCGCAACTTTTATAACTGTTTTACGAAATAGACACAAGTACCTTAACTGCATTATATGATAGAATTATCTGGGATTGGGGTTGATATGAATGAATTTTATCTCTAGTACGATGCGAAATGCCTGCTATGAGATGGTTGGTTGATATGAATGGTTTATTATTTATGACATTTTGGCACCGGTTGGCCTATATTTTATAAACATGTGTTCAGCCGTGGGGTGTAAAGACCGGCACAGAGGATTCTATATTTTGAAGGCACATGTATTCAGCCGTGGGGTGTAAAGACCGACACAGAGGTTCTATATTTTGAAGGCACATGTATTCAGCCGTGGGGTGAAAGACCGGCACAGATGGTTACTATTATATTTTGAATCCTCACCAGGTGTTCTTCATATAAATGTTATTTTGTTTGTGCAGTTGGAATGGGACTTCTGCACGTTCTATAATACTTAAAATCTTGTGGTCTATTAAAATGATGGAAATGAAATGATTACTATAGACTAATGAACTCACCAACCTTTTGGTTGACACTTTAAAGCATGTTTATTCTCAGGTTTGAAGGAAATCTTCCGCTGTGCATTAGCTCATTTTAAAGATATTACTTGGAGTCATTCATGACATATTTCAAAAGACGTTGCATTCGAGTCGTTGAAGTTCATTAAAGATTATTATTAAGTAAATGACAGATTAGGTCATTTATAGTTGGATATTATGAAATGGTATGCATACCTGTCAACTTTCGATGAAATGAAAGTTTGTATTTTAAAAACGAATGCAATGTTTGTAAAATGTATCATATAGAGGTAAAATACCTCGCGATGTAATCAAATGTAATGTCTCGTCCATATGGATTTGGTCGAGGCACTACACCGCCCACCGTACCCGATTAAGCGTATGTGGTTATTTATAGATACGTCAAATTATAACCTTTATATTAAATTAACGAGGTATCGTTAAGTTAATATAAAACCCATTAATAGCCCATAGTCTAATTTTCACAAGTGTTGTTATTTTATCCAAACCCCAATTATGGTCCAAAGCCCAATTACCCAATTTTAATATTTAGCCCAACATCACGATTACTTCGGCTTAAATAAGCATAATAATAACTTAGCTACGAGACATTAATTTAAAAATGTTGAACATAACTTACAATGATTAAAAATAGCGTAGCGTTACACGGACAGAATTTCGACTTACACCCTTACAACATTCGCTAACATACCCTTATTATTAAAATTAAAATTAAAATTAAATTATATATATATATATATATATATATATATATATATATATATATATATATATATACGTTAATAGATATGAAGAGAAAAAGATGATGAAAACTGGCCAAAACATGCCAAATTTATAGGAGTGTGGCCTACTACAGGAGCCATGCGATCGCATGGTTTTCCTTCTTCCTGGCCATGCGATCGCATGGCCAGCTGAGAGAGTTCACATGTTGTTGTTTGCTTCTTGCCGACGGTTTTTAAATAAGAATATAATATATAAATAATTTTAAGAATTATTTAAATATTATATTATATTTGTGTGCATAGTTGACTTGTAATTTTTAGTTCGTTGCGTCGCGCGTTGAGAGTTGACTCTGGTCCCGGTTTCAGATTTTCGAACGTCCTTGCGTACAATTTAATATCTTGTATTTTGCGTTTTGCGGCTTGTACTCTTGTAATTTTGAGACGTTTCTCACCAATAATTTGAACCACTTTGATTGTACTTTGTACTTTTTAGCTTTTTGGTCGTTTGTGTCTTCAATTCGTCGAATCTATCTTTTGTCTTCACCTTTTATTATTTAAACGAATATCACTTGTAAATAGAACAATTGCAACTAAAAGCTTGTCTTTCTTGAGGGATAATGCTATGAAATATATGTTCGTTTTTAGCATTATCAATACCCCTTCCGTCTCATAGGATCAATTGCACCCTGTCATGCCATGGCCAATAATGCTGAACGTTGCAAAGTTTCAGCATCACCTCGCCGTAAGGACGTATTTCGAGCATGGTGTCCTTGCATAAATTGAACAACTCTTGCTCCCGTTGGTTAAGGTCTGGAGTCTTGGATTCGTCAGACGGACACGCATAATGCCACTTTGCGAGGTGGGCACGCTCTTCGCCCAGTAAATCGGTGTGAACAAAGAAAAACATGCCCCTCCAATCGTGGAGGGACGGAGACTTCTTGGTGGTGAAGTTGCACTTTTTCTCGAAAGTGTACCACCCCTTCCCCGACGAGGTAAGTTTAAACGTCACCCGAAACACGTTCAAACTCGCCGGTCTATTTTGTCCCTTTAAGAACATTTCAAAAATTGTTACACGCTGCCATGCGTGCGAGTGTAATTGCGATACACTAATATGGTAATGCTCTAATATAGCCACTATAAACGAGCTCAATGGGAAGCGTAGGTTGCCTAAGGCCACCGCTTTCCAATATAGGGTAAAGTAATTTTGTGTCGGCTCGTCGGCCCGCTGCCCGGGAATCGCGACCATCGTCAGTACATACCGGTTACTTATCTATGAATTTCTCCATCTGCTCCATCGTAACGGTTGTATTTTCGGCAGCAACGTTAGCCTTAGACATTTTTATAGTTGTTTACCTTTGAAAATATGCGGCACGCGTATCAAGAAAGTAAAGAAGAAATTATTTAAATAATTAGGAGGCGGAGAGAAAGGTGTACAAATAAAGAGGTAAAAACGTTGTATATATAGAGTAAATTTACCGTGGGCCCGATTATTGGGCTTTGATCCTAATCGAACACATGTCCTGGGGAGGTCGAGCTACAGCCGTTGGATTTGCGGCGTTTTATTGTTACAGCTGTAAAAAAGATGATTGCTGATGTGACGACCCGGAAATTTTCGACCAAATTTAAACTTGATCTTTATATGTTTCTGACATGATAAGCAAAGTCTGTAATGTTGAATTTCAAAAATTTTGGAATTTTATTTATGTAATCAATTACCCTTTTGACGTGCTCGACGATTCACGAACATTTATGTGTATATAGATATGTATATATAATATATAGTTATATTAATTAAAAACATTAACAAAGTATTAGATGTATAATACTTTACATGAACATATTGTTTCAATATAAGTTTAATATAGTTATCGACAGAATTAAAAGGTAATATCAAATGATTGAATTATCAGATACATTGTGATATGATTACGGGTCTCTGTTGTGAGGTCCACATTGATTTGAGAAATCATTTCTTTTTAACAATATGCGGAATAAATGGTAAAGTGATCTACAAGTAAGAACAAAATGTCAAATAACGAGAGTTAGACAAAAGTTAGTGGAGATTCCTGCTTAATTTTTTAAAAAATGCTTTACAATAATTACCTTGTAACTATTTCCGACAATTCACGAACAACTATGTGTAAATAAATATGTAAATATATATATAAATATAAATATAAATTAAAAATATAAATATAAATACAAATACAAATATAAATATAAATATAAATATAAATATAAATATAAATATAAATATAAATATAAATATAAATATAAATATAAATATAAATATAAATATAAATATAAATATAAATATAAATGTAAGTATATATATTAAGTTGAAGTAATATAATACCATTTAATCATTTGAATTAAATATGTAGAGTAATATACAAAATAATTAAGATGTTATTAAAATAAATATATATAAATATATATATGAATTCTATACATAATTAATATAATATGTATGTTGTAATATATATATATATATATATATATATATATATATATATATATATATATATATATATATATATATATATATATATTAAATATTCAAATATGTTATGTTATAGAATAAGTATTACATAAGTAATGAAATGTAAAGATTATATATTATTTGAAATTACAAGTTAGAATATAAATGATATATCAATATTATTATTACTTTCATTATTATTACTAATGCTAATATTGATATTAATATTTGTATTATTAATATTATTAATTTTGATATGAGATATAAACATATATAAAATTTAATATGTATAAGATGTTATATTATTATTATTATTAATATTATTATTATCATTAATAATATTAATATTATTATTATCATTAATAATATTAATATTATTATAACTAATTTTTATTAGTATCATTAATAATAGTATTATTATCATTACTATTATTAAACTTATTATTGTTATTATTACTCTTATTAATATTGTTATTAGTAGTAGTATTATTAATATAATTATTATTAAGTATTATTATTATTAATATATTTATAAAATTATTAAGATTAATTAAATATAATCAATTAGACAAAATTTACGCGAAATTAGTTTGATATCAATATATTATTATTTTTTACTTTTTCTTCTGTTCTGCTTGTGACTTTCGGTCTATGCATCTCCTTTTAAATTGACAGAGCCTATCATGTAATGGAAAAAGTTATTCGATTTCCACCATCAATATCAATCATACACTGTTTTTATTTCCTAAAAATTGATGAGATTAAAATTGAAAAATTATATATATATCTCGCTTATCTCTGTTCGTGACTTATATTATCAAAAGATCGAATTCAAACGAATTTTCAAAAACTAAAATTGCAGTTATGCTAGGAATCTTATGAATGAACTTTCTGCAAAAATCCAGGTTTTAATTCTTTAAATTGAGTGTTAATTTCTGAGTCAAAGCTTCGTTATAAAAAGTCAACAGGTTATTCTTCAAACAAATTCGAATTCGCTGTTATAATTCAAGTTTAATTAATGATTTCAAAAGTGTATAGAGATGATTTAGAAACTATTTCATGTAGAAACTTCGGTCTAAAACACTCTTAATTTCAAAATCATGATTTGAGTTTATACGGGTGTTTATCGTGTCTGTTACAATTTAATTTTTTTCTTCTGTTATGAAGTTTAATTCAATCACAACGTGGTTGTTTCTGTTACTTATTAAAAGTCCTAAAACAAACAATTAAATTCTGGATTCGATTATATCTCTGGTTGGTCTGAATCAGTGAAGAAGAAGAAGAAAATATAGCACATAAAAACTTGTTTAAATAAATATGGTCTGGGTTTTCAATCAGAAAGCAGGGATAGCGGAGTGGTGTGGGTTGTTTTCGGGTTAGCGTGAAGTCACGGGTTCGAGTCCCGTCCTGGGTAATTTTTTTTAGAGGAGCTTTAAAGGTAGAAGACTTTTATCATTATTATTATAATAGTGTTATTGTTAATAAGTATTAATATTAATGTTATGTTAATTATTATTATTACTATCATTAATATGAATTATGTTATTATTATTCTTAGAATTATTGTAAGCACAAGTATTATTATTAATACTATTATTATTATTATTATTATTATTATTATTATTATTATTATTATTATTATTATTATTATTATTATTATTATTATCAATATTATTATTATTATTATTATCATTTTATAATTATTATTATTATTATTATTATTATTATTATTATTATTATTATTATTATTATTATTATTATTATCATTATTATTATTATTATTATTATCATTATTATTATTATTATTATTATTATTATTATTATTGTTATTATTATTATTATTATTGTTATTTTTAGAGTGCTTATTAGTATTAACACATGTATTATTATAAAGATTATCGTTTAGTATTATGATTATAATTACCATTAGGATTATTATTATTATCATTAGTATTACTAATATTAATATTATTATCATTATAAAGAAAATATATGATTTTAGCATGATTATCATTATAAGTATTATTAATGTAATTATCATCATCATCAAAGTTAATATTAAAATCATTATTAATATCAAAAACTACCTTTTAAAAAGATAAATATTTTGTACATAAAATATACTTGTTACATATACTATAATTATATTAAAATTTCACATAACTATATATATATATCAAACCTATTAATATTATTTATATAAATACATACAAATAACAAACTATCGATTTTTAAATATAACATTAAACAATTATGTATATAAATATGGATATATTAATATAACTATATAAATATTAACCATTATGAATATATACACAAATTAAACATACATAATATATAAATTAAAGATATAATAAATAAATTTGTTCAGTTACGATTATATGTTTTAATATATATATACAAATGATATAGGTTCGTGAATCCGAGGCCAACCTTGCATTGTTCAGTTCCGTCGTATGCATATTTTTACTACAAAATATCGTATTGTGAGTTTCATTTGCTCCCTTTTAAATGCTTTTGCAATATATATTTTTGGGACTGAGAATACATGCGTTGTTTTATAAATGTTTGACGAAATAGACACAAGTACTCAAAAATTACATTCTATGGTTGGATTATCGAAATCGAATATCACCCCTTTTAGCTTGGTAGCCTAAGAATTAGGGAACAGACACCCTAATTGATGCGAATCCTAAAGGTAGATCTACGGGCACTAACACCTCCCATACTAGAAAATGGTATGCTTTAGTACCTCGAGTTTATTATTATACAGACGACGATATCTGTGGGGATATTCTATGTGTCATACCCCCAAATAGGGCCTGGGAAATATGACTTCACAATATCATAACACAAGAATGTATAAACGAGAATGACTCTATATGAGACGTTTTTAATTAAAAACCAATGTATTATAAGCAGCGGAAAGTATTAAGTCATTACAATAAGTGTTTTAATGCAATAATATGAATGTAATAATGAAGACTCCAAAAGCAGCAAAGTCCAAATAGCAAATAATCTTTAGCAATCTTCACCTGAGACAAAACATGCTTAAAGTGTCAACCAAAAATGGTTGAGTGAACAATATAGGTTTATCAATAATAACCAAGTTTTTAGACCACAAGATTTAATTATAAAGTTTAATCAGTTCGGTAGTAGTGCTGGTGTATATGATATCGATACTAACCATAAGTTACCCTAAACACATCACGTTCGTGTCGTGTATCATTATTATGTATCCATTGACCAACGGTCATCCGGATTGAGACGTCACTCTCCATAGCGCTATTCACAATAACTAAGCTTGCCTTTATACGTAGCAACTAACGATATCATGGTAGGGATTTAGCATAAATCAAAGAATGTTAGCAACAGTTTGAACTAATCAAAATAAAGTTTGAGTACTTGCGTCTAATCGTAAAACAGTTTAAAAGCAAGCATATGTCTCACCCCAAAGTTATAAAACAGTTAAGTAATAGTAAAAAGAGGGGCTATGAAGTTCACCTTAATAGCAAGCAAGAAATTCCACGCAAGTTATATGATCGGAGTGTTGAACACGGAGATCTCAACCTAGAGATATTATGTTCGATTAGTTAATGTCTAACAGACATAAAGTTTGTTTATTAATATAGTAAACTATATTAACGGTGACCATTTTTCGAGAAAAGTTATATTTATATAAGTGATAATATACTTAGTGTACTTAAGTGTTACTATATAGATAAGTGTATAGGTTATACTAATAACAGTATTATTATTTAATTAATCAACCTTTATTAGTTAATCATCCTTATAAGACCTTATCATGTTTTATATACATACATAATATAATCTTTGTATATGTTACATAAATATAGTTACATACATGATACATACATATATTCTTTATTATTATCATACAAATATGTGTTTATAGCTATATGATATACATGTATATATTATATGTATGTGTTACATATACCCTAGTGAAAGGTGGTACATATATATACATATAACTACTTTACTTTTCACATTTTATTAGTCTTATATAACTTACACAATACACACTCATACATATATACACACGTACATATACATACATATATACACATACGTATACACATATGTATACATCTAAATATATACACAAACATATACCTACCTATATATATGTACATACATACGTATGCATACATGCATGCACGTGTATTATTATCATTATTATTTACTAATCCTTTCATGTACATAAAATCATAACCTATTTATCATAATCATGAGTCATGTTAATAATTCACATTCATAACCTTCAACTTTTAATCATCAATATATCCTTAATCATTAACACATAAAATCATAATCATAATCCTTATCTTCTTAACTAACTTTATATCTTTATAATTATTCATGCATCATTATTCATAACACCTATTCTTACTAATCTTAAACATAACCTTTCAATATGACTTTAACCTTATTCATAATCTCTTATCTTTTAATCATGTTCACCATTCTTAATCATCATAATTATATTAACTAGAACAATCTTGATCATAATTCATTATCCATTAATCATAATCATATTCATCAACCTTAAACTTATTAATTATCATTAACTAATTAATATCCATCATACTTTTAACCATTTAGTTATCTATCTTCAAGATCATAATTCATATTACTTGTTTTATTCATATCCTTTAATTACCTATATCATAATCACTTCTCAAGATTTTTCATATTCATAATACTTATAATAAAAAAAAAAAAACAAGATCAATATTAATCAACATAATATATTAAAAGTAATAGATTAAGAAAGTGTGATTAAGATAGGGTTCTAGGTATACCTTAGGATACTAAGATCAAGAAAAGTGTGGTGTTTGTTAACCCGAAACAGAAACTAAAAACCAGCAGCAAGAGTGACCCAAAACAGATGGGTTTTGGACCTTCTTTGGTCACGACAGAAACAGCAGCAGCAGGAAAAGAAACGCAGCAACAATGATCGACTATGGACTGTTTTGAAGGCGCATTTTACAGCAGAATAATAGCAGGATGTTGGGCCGTTGTAGCTCGCAAGTAGCAGCAGAAACAGGCAGAAAAAAACGCAGCAATTAAAGTCGATCTTGGTGTGTGTTAGGTGTCGACTTACAGCAGGAAAAAGGAGCAGGAAAATTCGAGTTGAAGGGCTGTTTGAGTCACGATTTACAGCAATAAATAAGAGGAAGATGGGCTATTTTGGTGGTCGATGTACAGCGGCAACAGTGGACCAAACTTGTTTCTGTTTGGGTCACGAATACAGCAGCAAAATAGGAGAATAAAGGGCTGTAAGATTGGCGATACAGGAGGCTGAAAAGCAGCAGAAAAGTGACGACTTTTGGGCTGTAGAAGGTGTCAATTACATGCTGTTTTTATGAAGGTTTAGGTCAACTGCAGTAGCTGTGATGGAGGCGATTTTAGTCTACTAAAGAGAGGAAAAGAAAAGGTTGTAATGGTGATCGAATATACAGGTTGTTGAGGGCTGTTTAGGATGTCGATGGTGATGGGATGATTTGCAGATGTCGACTAAAAAAAAGGAAAAAGGGCTGGAATGTGTCGACTAGAGCAAGCAACAAAAGGCAGCTTTTGTTGGTGATTTATTTTGTGGTGCAAACTTGGGAATTCATTAGCCTTTTTATAGATGATTTCTAGTTTCCTAATCGCACTCAAATTACTTGGATATCAAGGATTAAGTGTTAGAGTTTGGCTAGGACTAGTTGTTTTGTGATCAAGTTTATTTTTTTCCTATATATATATTTTTTTATTATTATTATTAATATTATTTATATTAGGGTTACATTTTATTTAATTGTTAACCCCTAACTTTTATAAATTTCTTAATTTGGTTCTAATTAGTTTATATATATAAATATTGTCACAATTATATTAATACATATTGTTTATATTTTAGGGTTACGGTTTAATGTTAAATGGTATTAGGGTTTAGCTTTTAATGCATAGGGTTTGGTTTAGGGATTTAAATAATTCTTGGGTTTTAACAATACACGCGATCATTTAATGAAAGCATAAATGTTCGTTTGTCGAAACGGATAACAACCCTAATGATGATGTACAGAATATGACATTGAAACCCTAAGGACAACTTGATTAATTCAAAAGGGAAAAATGAGGGTTGTTATACTATGCATTATGGTTAATGTCGGTTACCAGGTGTTCAATCCATACGAATGATTTTTATGCAGATGACTATATGCATGCATGATGTTTATGAGAAATGAAAATATGAAATCTTGTGGTCTATTAAAAATGATGGAAATGAATATTGATGATAAACTAATAAACTCACCAACCTTTTGGTTGACACTTTAAAGCATGTTTATTCTCAGGATTGAAAGAAATCTTCTGCTGTGCATTTGCTCATTTTAAAGATATTACTTGGAATCATTCATGGCATATTTCAAAAGATGTTGCATTCAAGTCATTGAGTTCATTAAAGATTATGATTAAGCAAATGACAGATTAGGTCATTTATAGTTGGATATTATGAATGGTATGCATGCCTGTCAAATTTCGATGTAATGAAAGTTTGTCTTTTAAAAATGAATGCAATGTTTGAAAATTTTATCATATAGAGGTTAAATACCTCGCAATGTATCCATATGTTATTGTATTCGTCCTTATAGATTAGGACGGGTCGCTTCATGTGGTATTAGAGGGGTGGTCTTAGCGAACCAGGTCTGCATTAGTGTGTCTAACTGATAGTTGTTGGGATGCATTAGTGAGTCTGGACTTCGACCTTAGTTGCATGTCAAAAAGTTTTACTTATCATATGTTGTCGGAAACCATGCTTATCATCTTGAGTCTAAACGCGTCTTACTGCATTCATTGCATAGATAGTGTATAGACAATTTCATATCTTTGCATATCTAATACAGTAAATTCTGTCTGGCATCTTTCGAAAATTTCTCCGTAACTTATAGATCTTGATATTATATATACATATGTGAAATGTGTATTAAAGAATACCAAACTAGGTCCTATAATCTAATTCATTTCAAAATTCAGTCCCCTAAATCGTACGAGATGAACCCCTCAACTAGTTCGAGTTCATCAGATTCTGACAACTATTCCGATATGGAAATCCTTCTGAGCTCCGAAAGCAGTGTAACTGGAATGGATCAACCTATTAGCCATCATCTATTCTAAATGGATTGGGGATGGGTTCGTAGCCAACTCAGTCAATGGAGGCAAGAATAAGGCGATCCCTTCCACCCACCGAATTTCCCTCTCGACGAAGAACTTGATGCACTTGCCGGCGAACCAGTCCGAAACACCATTTTCACTCTCATTTCCAGAGTATCTCGCCACGATTATATTCTTTCTAAAATTCTAAACCTTACTCATCTGCTCGTTTTGACTGACAATCATCCTGGAGTAATGGAAGAAGTCAACGAGCTTCGCGCTCGAGTAATAAATTTGGAGAATATGGTGCAAAACTTACCAGCTTCAACAAAACCACCGGCACCAACAGTACCACCATCATCAGTACCAGTACCACCAACAACAACATCCACATCCCACACCTCAACATCTCATTCTGTACCTCGAGCATAATCATCAATCTACGAATCGTTTTACATCATTTATCTTCATTCGACATGGAGATTATGTAATCCCTAATGTTTTAGAGATTATGTATTCTAGTTCTAATGGTAAATCAAATGAGTTTAATATCATATTGACTCATTAAATCCATGATTACATCTGAAGAAAATATATATGTATATATGTTTTCATAAAGATTGTAATTAAAATTTCTTTTGTACAAACTGATTATGGTTAAAATATTTTAACGGGTAGGTAATACCCGAGGAATATTTAGATTTCACATTAATAAGTACACTGTACATTCTTCAATTCCGATTCAACAGTAATTTACTATCCTACTTACATCCACAGATATACGAATCCATTCACCGCGGAATAACCATTTTCATTCAATTTCATATTTGGATTTTGACCTATCAGAATCCAACAAGTGGCATAATGAAGAAAACATTGGACAAAATAAAATTTGGTAGAAACAAACAAATTAACTATGAGAAATTTTGTTAAGAATTCACGCTAACAAAATCCTAGCTAACTGTTAATTCCTTATTACATTTATTTATCGCAATTTATTTATCGCAATTTTAATTCTCACAATGTATCCATATGTTATTGTATTCGTCCTTATGGATTAGGACGGGTCGCTTCAGCTGACATCATCCCCTAGTGGGACCTATGGGGGAACATGATTTGACGATTTCGGCGTGTCAGTAATGTAACGACCCGACTTCGTTATTCCAAAAACACGCTTAAAAAAAATTCTAAAACAATACATTCGGACGGCGTCCAGTTATCTGGACGGCATCCAGCAAAGAAGGCTTGGATGGCATCCAGAAGATCTGGACGGCGTCCAAATGAACTACAAAATTCTGATCAAAGTGTCCAAATTACATGAGCGGAAAACCCGCTTCCCGACACTTTTAAACGAAAACCTTTTCACAACATGTCATAATAAGTTAAAATAAGAGATTCCCATCATCAAAACAAATTTTACATCGCCGGGCCCACATTAGCCTGAATTACACGTTTCGTACAAAAATACAAGTTTCGACCGTTCTAGTTTAATTTGCAAACGACACTAGAGCATGGTGTTTGTGGTTAAACTACCCAAATCTTGGCCGAACTTCCAAAAAGCTATAACCCCTGAGAGCCACTACTATTCCAAACGAATACCTTTGCCCTTGTCCACGTCGGAGCCTAAAAAGGTAAACAACGAGAGGGTAAGCTAAAGCTTAGTGAGTGCAATAGTTATACATACACATATATAACCTACTTACCTGCAATCACTTACACAATACCGCATACAAGCTAGCAATTCAACAACTATGCAAACATTATGCATAAACCAATATCCGCAATTCATAATAAGCTAGTGACAACAATAGCATATAGTTCACAATTAAATATGCTAATATAAAATTTACACTGATGTGTGCAGCGGTGTATACGAAATACTATTATTTTGATTACGAAATACTATTAAATACGATACAATTTTACACAAGTTATTTATTTATTTATAGAATGGGATATACCTAAACCTTGCTACCACACTTATAGACAGTGTACCTAATCGTAGAGTAGTGTAGTTTTTAGTAAGTCCGGTTCATTCCACAGGGATCTACTTATTGCGTACACTATATTTTTAAACAATTATATTTGTATAAATATATATATATGTATATATATATATATATATATATATATATATATATATTAGTAATATAGTAGTATTATTATTATTATAAAGGGGGGTTTTATCATTTAATGACCGGTTTGTCGATTTTAAGTCCTAATGCAAAATAATAACTTAAATTAAAGCGTAAAGTAAATGACGATAAATAAAAATGCGATAAAATAAAAGTACGATAATTAAAAGTGCAATAATTTAAAGTACGATAAATAAAATGACGATAAATAAAAGTGCGATGAGATATAAAATAAAGGAATTATGCTTATTTAAACTTCCGTAATCATGATGTTTGACGTGTTAATTTTAATCTATTACCAAGGGTTAATTGTCCTTTGTCCTGGATTATTTGATAAGTCCATATGGTTTTGTCCATAATAGTCCATCGGTCATAATTATAAAGTACGAAAGTCTTCGCCAAATTAACCTTATACCCGAAGTCAAATTAACCTTACAAGCAGTCTTCGACTGCTTGTAACCCAAGGTCTTAATACTTTATTAACAATTACACCAATTACCCTTGAATGTAATCCACCCCTGTTTTAACGAGTCCATTGACTATTAATCCATCCCCGTATCCAGTCAAATGAACAATTATCAGTATTTATAAATATCCCGCCCACCGTACCCAGTCGGTTCATGTCCAACATCAAATTATAAATCTTTATATTAAATTAACGAGATATCATTTAGTTAATATAAAGTCCATTAATAGCCCATAGCCCAACAAGTGTCGGTCTTTTGTTCAAACCCCCAATTATGGTCCAAAGCCCAATAACCCCATCTTGAATATTTAGTCCAACATCACGATTACTTCAGCTTAAATAAGCATAATAATAACTTAGCTACGAGATATTAATTTAAAAAGGTTGAACATAACTTACAATGAGTATTTATCGCGTAGTGTTACACGGACAGAGTTTCGACTTACAAACCTTAAAACATTTGCTATAATAACCTTATTATTATTAACTTAATATTAAAATTATAATATAAATATATATATATAAATATATTTGAGAGAGATGAGAGATCAGTTGATGATCAAGTGTGTTTCATTTGGCAGAAGGCTCAGCCTTTTATGGGCCCACTCTAAACTGTACAGCTTCGTGACTGCGGAGGTTTTGTTCCTCACAGCTCCACGACTGCAGAGCTTTGGATTCCAGCTCACCAAAATGAATTAAACGTGGGCTGCTTAATATTTTATAATATATATATATATATATATATAATTAATTATATATTATATTATATTCTTGTGCATAGTTGACTTGTAATTTTAGGTCCGTTGAGTCGTACGTTGATAGTTGGTTCATGTCTCAGTTTCGAATTTTTGAACGCCTTTTAGTACGCTTAGATATCTTGTACTTTACGTTTCACAGCTTGTACTCTTGTAATATTTAGACGTTTCTTATCAATAAATTGAACCTCTTGGATTGTATCTTGTACATATGAGCTTTTTGGTCATTTGCGTCTTCAAATCGTCGAATATGTCTTTTGTCTTCACCTTTTATTATTTAAACGAATATTACTTGAAAATAGAACAATTGCAACTAAAAGCTTGTCTTTCTGGAAGGATAATGATATAAAATATATGTTCATTTTTAGCATTATCAAATATTCCCACACTTGAGCGTTGCTTATCCTCAAGCAATATAGAACTTGAATATAACTTTACTAGAATCACTTCTTTATTCTTCACACTTTGTACATCAGTGATTTTGATATGTCGGTATGAACAATGATAGTAACATTGTGGTTTACAGTCCCACATGACTATGAAAATTTAGATCCTTTAGGAAATTGGATCTTTATGAAAACATTTGATCATTTTGAAAATTCATTCTAGCTTTTACCCTAGATAAGTTTTCTGGAATAACCCTTCACCGGTGTTTGCAAAATGTTTTTGTGGGTTTCGTGGGTTTCAGATTTTAAAATTTTAGCTCAAAACTTGCGGTTTTGTGTCACTCACTTGCTAACCTTGTATTAGGAAAGCAAACATCCAGTTTACTTGCTTCGTATATTACCTTTCGGTAAACTACCGTCCGGTTGTAAAGAAAAGCATTGAAAAAGCAACTGTTAAGGCAATGTCTAATGACATGAAGATGTTCATGGTCCACAACGTGTCTGATGCAATTACTATCCTTTGTAGGAGAAATAGTAAAGATCACCCTATAATTTTTTGGTCTGGCACAAGGTCCTGTCTTCGACCATGCTATGCAACCACCGTTCTTACGGTTCACACCCGATTTGGTTCAGGTGACCTAATGAATTTCGATGAATTCTTAGTATTTTACGTTCAATGGTAATGAACGCATCGAAAATAGGTTTTCAGAAAACAAATCGGTTTTACTTTTGATCAAAACATTTTCTCGTTCAAGCTCGAGTTTAGTTATCATCGAATTCCATGAGTTTGTAATTCTCAATCTTTAAGGTCAATCTCAAGGATTGAGTGATATCAGGCTTAAATGCTGATTTTTAATCTTTAAGGAGATTATCCTTTCTGGGGGTCTGATTCATTAGTCTTATCAAGCTAATTTGCACGGCGCCCTCTCCATTTTACGAGATAGATCCTTTCATGGTTAGGATAAGTCTGACCACATAATGACCCTGTTTGATGCTGAGGTCCATGCATTTCCAGCTGATTTTCGAGAAAACTTTTCAAGGTTTTTCGTAGACTCTACAACTGGTCTGGACGACAACTTCCTGACCTAAATCAAGAAGCGCGTGTCTTTTTCGGAAGACTTTACTTCCTTCATTTATTTTTCTAGAAGACTTTACTTCCTTTTAAATCAAGTGGCACATTTCTTTCAAATATATTATAAGAAATCGGGTAAAACTGATTAAAATCGTCCAAAACAAAAGTACCTTCAAAAATATGTGATATGTGATTTAAATAACTTGGTAAATTGTTCCCACACTTGGCTTCTATATTTCTTTCTTTGCCTTTTTATTCTCTTCTATTCCATTTTAAATTAATTCAAGCGTTTTGGGTTGTTTCTCAATTTATGTTCTTTCCGAGGTAACAATAATTTCGGTGTTAACACCTAGTTTTATCGTTCATAAATATGTATAAATATGATTTTAAGTTCATTTAGTTGAAAATTTTTGAAAATTTTACTAGAAGTGGGTAGTCAGTATATAAGACTAGGGCTGTTCTTTGTTATCAGAGAGCACTAGATTCTAATACAACTACTGCTTTACTAGTAAAATTTAACATTGGCTATTAAACCAAGTGTATAAGTCAAATATTTAAAACCGAAAGAATTTAATCCCTTCCCATACTTAAGATCTTGCAATGCCCTCATTTGCAAGAAATTAGTAAAAATTTAAATTCATGAGGGCGATTAGTGTAAAAAGATGATTAAGATTTACCAAAGTTTCCAAATATATTGTTCTTTGTTTGAATGATAAATGGTGCACATCATTTGTTTATTCCTGCAGTTGTTATTTCACATATATTTTACATCTTGTCATCAAAATTAGTAGCTTTTGCTGAACTTAATGCCAGTCTTTGAAAGTGCATTGTTTTACCCTATTTTGTACATGAGATAAACTACAAACATATATATACATATTTTTGAAGTTGGATGTATCCCCCCCACGTTCAAAATATATAAAATCTAATATTTAAAACATTAGAAAACTATAAAAACTATTACAATACAGAAATAAGTATTAAAAGTAGTAACATTACAAATAATAAAATAAATAAAACTAAGGAAATTAGGGTTGATGCTAAGTGTACCAATAGGGGTTCCATATGTTTTGATACGCTTGGAATGGGTCATATGTAGGAAAAGGTGGTCGTGTATCGTCGGTCCTTGGAGGAAAACAGGAAGGTTCAGTAGGAATGTAGTTCCTACCTTGGGAGGCTAAATAGGCTTGGATTTGATTTTGATGAATTTGCCAAGCCTGAAATTCATGTTGCATAGCCTGATTGTATTCATTTTGGGCCAATATTCTTTGTATATCTGTCATTTGGTTTCCTCCACCCGCATTACCTTGCTCCTAATCTCGTTCTACCGGTGGATGCGTGCCATCATATGGTATTGCAGCGTTATGTCATTTCTTTAAAACCTTTGCACCATGATACACGCGTAAATTAATTCTATCACGAGGTTCTGGTACTGCAACTAATATTCCCCGTGACTTCTATCCACATTGAGATACTCAGCAATTAAAGTAATAAAAATACCACCTCCTATTATACTATTAGGTCGCATACCCTTTACCATTACCGATAAGTAATAACCCACACAATAAGGTATGTTCACAATGCTCTGTGGGTTCGAATACACATGAGGTAAAATAGATCATTTTCATTTACCTTCTCTTTATTCCTACCTCGCTGTGTAATCGAGTTTGCTAAAAACCTATGGATCACTCTTAGCTCAGCTCTATTAATATCGGTATAAGAGTGAGATCCTCCGCGGAATCGGTTATGGCTAGACATTCTACTCCATATTCCATTCATATCAAAATTTTCATCAACCCTTCTACCGTTAGTTATTAACCTTTGACAATCATTAGATACTAATTACTCAGGCGTATATATACGCAAGGCATGAGCCATATCTAATAGAGACATATGGCGCATCACACCTCCTAACAAAAATCTAATAAAACTCTGAACAGTTAAGCTAGCTACCTGATCATTTATTTCAACAGTACTTAATAATTCAACGCACCATTCCCAATATACAGGCCTACGTATAGTGAATAAACGTTCCCAATCGTTAAAGTAGAATTACCATACCTTTGGTAAAGTAATTCCCTTATTGATTCGGCCAATTCCACTGTATCTAACGGCTCCCAATCTATCATCCTGGGCACTTCAACATTCTTAGATTGAAGAATGTGTAAGTTCCTCTGATATTTTGGATATTCTATCCACAATCTGTCAAATCTTAAATTAGGGTGTAAATCTACCTCGTGTATATTTGAATATGAAATGAATGGATGCGGTTGATTTTGTTTGTATTGATCGTTGATTTGTTGTTCGTCTGCATTCTCAGGAGGAGCATTGTGAGCCTGAGAAGCGGATGAAGATTCACCCCTTTCAGTCTACAAAACACATTAAAAACAATTTTTGTGCATCCAAATATGCATTAGTGTTAGCAAAATCATAAATCAAAACAATCATAATGACATGTTTGAACAATATTAAACTTATACGCATTTTCATAATATTAATAATTCTACACTTTTACAAATAAACATATATGAAAATGTATACAATGTTCCTAAGCATTCATCTTCTAAAACATGTCAAAAATAATCATTATAGCAATTAAACAAGTTTCAAATGTCCTTCATATCAATTAAATCAAGTTCATGCATTTTTGACTTAAAAAGTCAACAATCTTGCTCAAAAATTATGTTTAGGATCAAAGTTTGGATCAATTAGCAACCTAAACATGTTACACTACTTAATTAAGCATGAATTAACAAAAAAAATCGGCCATAACCTGTTTATATCAAAAAGCCCCAATTTTGCTCAAGAACACCAACCCTAGATTGTTAAAAATTTGAAGTTTAAGGCTTCTAATCATGTTAAATAGCATCAATCTAGGTTATACAAGCATAATATACAAACAATTTAAGCATAATTAAGCTAGAAATTATCAAAATCAAATTAGGTAAAATTTTGCTCAAGAACACAATAAATTCGAAATTAAAGAGTGTTTGGATGTAGAAATTACCCTTCTCCTTGAAAAGCTTCTTGGTAGGAGTCTCCTCATCGTGTTTTTATGAAAGATTTGGCGAAAAATGACTAAAAATCGAGAGTTTGTGTGTGTTTTTGTTGGGTTTTTTTGCAGAAAATAATGAGAGTTGGGATGGTGGACTGGTTTGTCGACCAGTTATACTCTGGTCTAGAATTTAGAGGCTCCGTGACTGCGGTTATGTATACACAAAACCCGCCGCGACTGCGGTATTTATTTATTTATTTATTTATTATTTATTTATATATATATATATATATATATATATATATATATATATATATATATATATATATATATATATATATAAATCTTTAACTTATAAAGAAAATAATTAATTAATTTAAAATTTTGTTTTCCTTTTTATTTAGGAAGAGGTAGTTTCGGTACGTTCACCTAGTTCGTCCCTCGACAAAATTTTAAAAATTGTCATTTCAAAGCGATTGTTTTAAAAGCAAAGATTTTTGGGTTTTTTTTTAATTTTTTTGGCATACTTTAGATCAATAAAATTAAAAATAATGATAACAACGTTTGTCGCCCCGCCCTCGGGTAAAGCAATTTCGGTTCCATGACCTAGTCTTCAACTCACGATGAATTTTATAAATCATTTTTTTAACTTAATGAAGTAAAGTAAATTTTGTTTTTAGATTCACACAAAACTTAAATTTAAAATGCATATTAATAAAATTTCATATAAATATTATTAATATATACATTACTTTTACAAAACTTATATTTAAAATAATATAGTTATATATTAATTTTAAAAAACAAGGTAAAAATCTTTTTGGTCTTTTATCCCACTTTAATCAATCAAATATTAACAAAAATATACGTCCCTCTTTTGGGTAAAGTAAATTCGGCTATATTACCTAGCTTTACTCCTGACGAATTTCTGAAATATTTTGGATTGATTGATTAAAGATATTTATACCTTATGAATAAACGGTAAATTTCGCAGTGATGAATTAAATTTTTGTCTGATATCAATAATTTTGGTTTATTATACCTAATTTTATTGAATATCAATTTAATACTTTATAGCGAACGATTCAGCGTTTATTAACAAAAGGTTAAAAGTAATAAATAAAAATAAAATAAAAACTGTACATACTTACCTATGAGACAGAATTCTCAGAGACCTGCTTTAGTTGACTCATAGGAGAGTCGTTCGATTTGGTTTTCCATAGCTACATAAGCGTATCCACGAGTTTTCAATAACTTTTCTTCTAAACATATGAACGGTCCTTCTCTGCATAAAGTAACGAATTTAGAATTGGAATGTGTCTGATTGTTCGAGCATTTCCCTTCGTGTGACCATTTCCCGCATTTATGACATCTTTCAAGGTGTCGTGCTCTTCTTTTTGTTGCGGATTTTGATTTTCCTTTACCGAAATGTGTCTTATTATGATGTTTCCTGACTTCTTTTCTCACTTCGTCCATTTTGCCTCTTATGAATGATACCAGTTCACTTGGGAAAGTGTTATTATTACGTTTAGTAATCATAGCATATAGTAGTGGACCATGGTTCAAATCAAAGGAATTCTTCATCTCGTAAAACCTAAAAACACAAAAATTCAAAATGGAGGGAGAAGACTAGTTCTTTAGGGTCTGCTAGGGAAAGACCATTCGGATTCCATTCTTGGAAACTACACGAAAACAGAAAATATGTCTCTAGACAGCATTATATTATCCTTAAAAAATTCGATTCTCCCCACACTTAATTAGCTGTGGTGTCGAACTTGTGATTAACTTCATCGTTAATTTCAGTTGGACCATCAACAACTTGCATATCTCTGACTTTTGCTTCAAGCCATTTGTTGATTTCCTCTGTAACATTCACAAATTCAACTAACATCGCCTTTTCTTTAGGTGATAATTTGGATACTAATCGGTTACATAACTTAAAGTTCCCCTTAATCCTGGCACCTTGAATCCGTTTATAAAGTTTCTTCGTTGAACTGTTAAAAACGGGGTCATCTAATTTCGTATCAACAACGGGGTTCTTTGTTATCAGGTCATCATTAGGTGTTACTTCATCTTTCTCACACTTAGGCGTTTTTATTGGTTTAACAGTTTTGGTTGGTGGAGATTTAAACTTTCGATTCACAAAGGTGACTGATTTGTTACCATTACTAAGTGTCATTCTACCCTCTCTTACATCAAAGAACGCCTCGGTGGATGCTAAAAATGGGCGACCTAAAATTAGAGGAATATCAAGGTCTTCCTCCATATTAATAACTACGAAATCTCCAACAAAGGTCAAACTTCCCACTTTAACAAGTAAATTGTTGGCAATTCCAATCGGGTGTTTAATGGTTTGGTCAAATGATTGAACACCTATGCTAGTTGGTCTTAATTTACCCACACCTAATCTTTTGTATAAGGAAAGAGGCATAACATTCGCACTTGCTCCTAAATCTGCGAGCCCATTATACATAGCAACATCATTAAGCAAGCAAGAAATGATAAATTCACATGGGTCTCCTAATTTAGGAGGTAGAGTTGGTTTGTTAACCTTTTCCGGGTGATCTTTTCTTGGTTCTTCCACTTCTCCTTGGACCTCTTGTTCATATTTTACTTTGTTTCTTGGAATGGGAGGTTTATATAGAAATTCTTCTTCATCACTCCAATTTGAAACCTCCCCGTCTTTCAATTTTGGCTTTTCATATGTCGTTGAAAACATATTTATGTTTTCATTCTGAGGGTTTGTTTTGGTGGTGAAATTATGATTAACTTCATTATCAACTTCCATCGGATCATGTATGTAATGTTTGACTCTGTGACCATTAACTTTAAATTCAATTCCATTTGAATTTATTAACTCTATTATTCTGTATGGGAAAACTCTTTTAACTATGAATGGTCCACACCATCTAGATTTCAACTTCCCAGGAAATAGCTTGAATCGTGAATTGAAGAGAAGGACTGAAATGTCCCGTTCTTATTGATTAAAAACGTTCCATATTAATTGATTTCGTTGCGAGGTTTTGACCTCTATATGAGACGTTTTTCAAAGACTGCATTCATTTTAAAACAAACCATAACCTTTATTTCATCAATAAAGGTTTAAAAAGCTTTACGTAGATTATCAAATAATGATAATCTAAAATATCCTGTTTACACACGACCATTACATAATGATTTACAATACAAATATGTTACAACAAAATAAGTTTCTTGAATGCAGTTTTTACACAATATCATACAAGCATGGACTCCAAATCTCGTCCTTATTTAAGTATGCGACAACGGAAGCTCTTAATAATCACCTGAGAATAAACATGCTTAAAACGTCAACAAAAATGTTGGTGAGTTATAGGTTTAACCTATATATATCAAATCATAATAATAGACCACAAGATTTCATATTTCAATACACATCCCATACATAGAGATAAAAATCATTCATATGGTGAACACCTGGTAACCGACATTAACAAGATGCATATATAAGAATATCCCCATCATTCCGGGACACCCTTCGGATATGATATAAATTTCGAAGTACTAAAGCATCTGGTACATTGGATGGGGTTTGTTAGGCCCAATAGATCTATCTTTAGAATTCGCGTCAATTAGGGTGTCTGTTCCCTAATTCTTAGATTACCAGACTTAATAAAAAGGGGCATATTCGATTTTGATAATTCAACCATAGAATGTAGTTTCACGTACTTGTGTCTATTTTGTAAATCATTTATAAAACCTGCATGTATTCTCATCCCAAAAATATTAGATTTTAAAAGTGGGACTATAACTCACTTTCACAGATTTTTACTTCGTCGGGAAGTAAGATTTGGCCACTGGTTGATTCACGAACCTATAACAATATATACATATATATCAAAGTATGTTCAAAATATATTTACAACACTTTTAATATATTTTGATGTTTTAAGTTTATTAAGTCAGCTGTCCTCGTTAGTAACCTACAACTAGTTGTCCACAGTTAGATGTATAGAAATAAATCGATAAATATTATCTTGAATCAATCCACGACCCAGTGTATACGTATCTCAGTATTGATCACAACTCAAACTATATATATTTTGGAATCAACCTCAACCCTGTATAGCTAACTCCAACATTCACATATAGAGTGTCTATGGTTGTTCCGAAATATATATAGATGTGTCGACATGATAGGTCAAAACATTGTATACGTGTCTATGGTATCTCAAGATTACATAATATACAATACAAGTTGATTAAGTTATGGTTGGAATAGATTTGTTACCAATTTTCACGTAGCTAAAATGAGAAAAATTATCCAATCTTGTTTTACCCATAATTTCTTCATTTTAAATCCGTTTTGAGTGAATCAAATTGCTATGGTTTCATATTGAACTCTATTTTATGAATATAAACAGAAAAAGTATAGGTTTATAGTCGGAAAAATAAGTTACAAGTCGTTTTTGTAAAGGTAGTCATTTCAGTCGAAAGAACGACGTCTAGATGACCATTTTAGAAAACATACTTCCACTTTGAGTTTAACCATAATTTTTGGATATAGTTTCATGTTCATAATAAAAATCATTTTCTCAGAATAACAACTTTTAAATCAAAGTTTATCATAGTTTTTAATTAACTAACCCAAAACAGCCCGCGGTGTTACTACGACGGCGTAAATCCGGTTTTACGGTGTTTTTCGTGTTTCCAGGTTTTAAATCATTAAGTTAGCATATCATATAGATATAGAACATGTGTTTAGTTGATTTTAAAAGTCAAGTTAGAAGGATTAACTTTTGTTTGCGAACAAGTTTAGAATTAACTAAACTATGTTCTAGTGATTACAAGTTTAAATCTTCGAATAAGATAGCTTTATATGTATGAATTGAATGATGTTATGAACATCATTACTACCTTAAGTTCCTTGGATAAACCTACTGGAAAAGAGAAAAATGGATCTAGCTTCAACGGATCCTTGGATGGCTCGAAGTTCTTGAAGCAGAATCATGACACGAAAACAAGTTCAAGTAAGATCATCACTTGAAATAAGATTGTTATAGTTATAGAAATTGAACCAAAGTTTGAATATGATTATTACCTTGTATTAGAATGATAACCTACTGTAAGAAACAAAGATTTCTTGAGGTTGGATGATCACCTTACAAGATTGGAAGTGAGCTAGCAAACTTGAAAGTATTATTGATTTTATGAAACTAGAACTTTTGGAATTTATGAAGAACACTTAGAACTTGAAGATAGAACTTGAGAGAGATCAATTAGATGAAGAAAATTGAAGAATGAAAGTGTTTGTAGGTGTTTTTGGTCGTTGGTGTATGGATTAGATATAAAGGATATGTTATTTTGTTTTCATGTAAATAAGTCATGAATGATTACTCATATTTTTGTAATTTTATGAGATATTTCATGCTAGTTGCCAAATGATGGTTCCCAAATGTGTTAGGTGACTCACATGGGCTGCTAAGAGCTGATCATTGGAGTGTATATACCAATAGTACATACATCTAAAAGCTGTGTATTGTACGAGTACGAATACGGGTGCATACGAGTATAATTGTTGATGAAACTGAACGAGGATGTAATTGTAAGCATTTTTGTTAAGTAGAAGTATTTTGATAAGTGTCTTGAAGTCTTTCAAAAGTGTATGAATACATATTAAAACACTACATGTATATACATTTTAACTGAGTCGTTAAGTCATCGTTAGTCGTTACATGTAAATGTTGTTTTGAAACCTTTAGGTTAACGATCTTGTTAAATGTTGTTAACCCAATGTTTATAATATCAAAAGAGATTTTAAATTATTATATTATCATGATATTATGATGTACGAATATCTCTTAATATGATATATATACATTAAATGTCGTTACAACGATAATCGTTACATATATGTCTCGTTTCAAAATCATTAAGTTAGTAGTCTTGTTTTTACATATGTAGTTCATTGTTAATATACTTAATGATATGTTTGCTTATCATAATATCATGTTAACTATATATATAACCATATATATGTCATCATATAGTTTTTACAAGTTTTAACGTTCGTGAATCACCGGTCAACTTGGGTGGTCAATTGTCTATATGAAACCTATTTCAATTAATCAAGTCTTAACAAGTTTGATTACTTAACATGTTGAAAACATTTAATCATGTAAATATCAATCTCAATTAATATATTTAAACATGAAAAAGTTCGGGTCACTACAGTACCTACCCGTTAAATAAATTTCGTCCCGAAATTTTAAGCTGTTGAAGGTGTTGATAAATCTTCTGGAAATAGATTCGGGTATTTCTTCTTCATCTGATCATCACGCTCCCAGGTAAACTCGGGTCCTCTACGAGCATTCCATCAAACCTTAACAATTGGTATCTTGTTTTGCTTAAGTCTTTTAACCTCACGATCCATTATTTCGACGGGTTCTTCGATGAATTGAAGTTTTTCGTTGATTTGGATTTCATCTAACGGAATAGTGAGATCTTCTTTAGCAAAACATTTCTTCAAATTCGAGACGTGGAAAGTGTTATGTACAGCCGCGAGTTGTTGAGGTAACTCAAGTCGGTAAGCTACTGGTCCGACACGATCACTAATCTTGAATGGTCCAATATACCTTGGATTTAATTTCCCTCGTTTACCAAATCGAACGACGCCTTTCCAAGGTGCAACTTTAAGCATGACCATCTCTCCAATTTCAAATTCTATATCTTTTCTTTTAATGTCAGCGTAGCTCTTTTGTCGACTTTGGGCGGTTTTCAACCGTTGTTGAATTTGGATGATCTTCTCGGTAGTTTCTTGTATAATCTCCGGACCCGTAATCTGTCTATCCCCCACTTCACTCCAACAAATCGGAGACCTGCACTTTCTACCATAAAGTGCTTCAAACGGCGCCATCTCAATGCTTGAATGGTAGCTGTTGTTGTAGGAAAATTCTGCTAATGGTAGATGTCGATCCCAACTGTTTCCGAAATCAATAACACATGCTCGTAGCATGTCTTCAAGCGTTTGTATCGTCCTTTCGCTCTGCCCATCAGTTTGTGGATGATAGGTAGTACTCATGTCTAGACGAGTTCCTAATGCTTGCTGTAATGTCTGCCAGAATCTTGAAATAAATCTGCCATCCCTATCAGAGATAATAGAGATTGGTATTCCATGTCTGGAGACGACTTCCTTCAAATACAGTCGTGCTAACTTCTCCATCTTGTCATCTTCTCTTATTGGCAGGAAGTGTGCTGATTTGGTGAGACGATCAACTATTACCCAAATAGTATCAAAACCACTTGCAGTCCTTGGCAATTTAGTGATGAAATCCATGGTAATGTTTTCCCATTTCCATTCCGGGATTTCGGGTTGTTGAAGTAGACCTGATGGTTTCTGATGCTCAGCTTTGACCTTAGAACACGTCAAACATTCTCCTACGTATTTAGCAACATCGGTTTTCATACCTGGCCACCAAAAATATTTCTTGAGATCCTTGTACATCTTCCCCGTTCCAGGATGTATTGAGTATCTGGTTTTATGAGCTTCTCTAAGTACCATTTCTCTCATATCTCCAAATTTTGGTACCCAAATCCTTTCAGCCCTATACCGGGTTCCGTCTTCCCGAATATTAAGATGCTGCTCCGATCCTTTGGGTATTTCATCCTTTAAATTTCCTTCTTTTAAAACTCCTTGTTGCGCCTCCTTTATTTGAGTAGTAAGGTTATTATGAATCATTATATTCATAGACTTTACTCGAATGGGTTCTCTGTCCTTCCTGCTCAAGGCATCGGCTACCACATTTGCCTTCCCCGGGTGGTAACGAATCTCAAAGTCGTAATCATTCAACAATTCAATCCACCTACGCTGCCTCATATTCAGTTGTTTCTGATTAAATATGTATTGAAGACTTTTGTGGTCGGTATATATAATACTTTTGACCCCATATAAGTAGTGCCTCCAAGTCTTTAATGCAAAAACAACCGCGCCTAATTCCAAATCATGCGTCGTATAATTTTGTTCGTGAATCTTCAATTGTCTAGACGCATAAGCAATCACCTTCATTCGTTGCATTAATACACAACCGAGACCTTGCTTTGATGCGTCACAATAGATCACAAAATCATCATTCCCTTCAGGCAATGACAATATAGGTGCCGTAGTTAGCTTTTTCTTCAATAACTGAAACGCTTTCTCTTGTTCATCATTCCATTCAAATTTCTTCCCTTTATGCGTTAATGCAGTCAAGGGTTTTGCTATTCTGGAAAAGTCTTGGATGAACCTTCTGTAGTAACCAGCTAGTCCTAAAAACTGGCGTATGTGTTTCGGAGTTTTCGGAGTTTTCCACTTTTCAACAGTTTCTATCTTTGCCGGATCCACCTTAATACCTTCTTTGTTCACTATGTGACCAAGGAATTGAACTTCTTCCAACCAAAATGCACACTTTGAAAACTTAGCGTACAATTCTTCCTTCCTCAATACTTCTAACACCTTTCTCAAATGTTCACCGTGTTCTTGGTCATTCTTTGAGTAAATAAGTATGTCATCAATGAAAACAATGACAAACTTGTCAAGGTATGGTCCACACACTCGGTTCATAAGGTCCATGAACACAGCTGGTGCATTAGTTAAACCAAATGGCATGACCATAAACTCGTAATGACCGTAACGTGTTCTGAAAGCTGTCTTTGGAATATCATCTTCTTTCACCCGCATTTGATGATACCCGGAACGTAAGTCAATCTTTGAATAAACAGACGAGCCCTGTAGTTGATCAAATAAGTCGTCGATTCTCGGTAGTGGGTAGCGGTTCTTGATGGTAAGTTTGTTCAACTCTCGGTAGTCGATACACAACCTGAATGTACCATCTTTCTTCTTGACAAACAAAACAGGAGCTCCCCACGGTGATGTACTTGGTCGAATGAAACCACGCTCTAAAAGTTCTTGTAATTGGCTTTGCAGTTCTTTCATCTCGCTGGGTGCGAGTCTGTAAGGAGCACGAGCTATTGGTGCAGCTCCTGGTACAAGATCTATTTGAAATTCAACGGATCGATGTGGGGGTAATCCCGGTAATTCTTTCAGAAATACATCGGGAAATTCTTTTGCAATGGGAACATCATTGATGCTCTTTTCTTCAGTTTGTACTTTCTCGACGTGTGCTAGAACAGCATAGCAACTTTTTCTTATTAGTTTTTGTGCCTTCAAATTACTAATAAGATGTAGCTTCGTGTTGCCCTTTTCTCCGTACACCATTAAGGGTTTTCCTTTTTCTCGTATAATGCGAATTGCATTTTTGTAACAAACGATCTCTGCTTTCACTTCTTTCAACCAGTCCATACTGATTATCACATCAAAACTCCCTAACTCTACTGGTATCAAATCAATCTTAAATGTTTCGCTAACCAGTTTAATTTCTCGATTCCGACATATATTATCTGCTGAAATTAATTTACCATTTGCTAATTCGAGTAAAAATTTACTATCCAAAGGCGTCAATGGACAACTTAATTTAGCACAAAAATCTCTACTCATATAGCTTCTATCCGCACCCGAATCAAATAAAACGTAAGCAGATTTATTGTCAATAAAAAACGTACCCGTAACAAGCTCCGGGTCTTCCTGTGCCTCTGCCGCATTAATATTGAAAACTCTTCCACGGCCTTGTCCATTCGTGTTCTCCTGGTTCGGGCAATTTCTAATAATGTGGCCCGGTTTTCCACATTTATAACAAACTACATTGGCATAACTTGCTCCGACACTACTTGCTCCGCCATTACTCGTTCCGACACCATTTGTTCCTTTCGTTCTATTAACCCCTGGTCCGTAGACCTCACACTTCGCCTCGCTATGACCATTTCTTTTACACTTGTTGCAAAATTTGGTGCAGAACCCCGAGTGATTCTTTTCACACCTTTGGCATAGCTGCTTCTGATTGTTGTTGTTGTTGCGGTTATTATTGTTGTTGGGATGATTGTTGTAGTTGTTGTTGTTGTTGTTGTTGTTGTTGTTGGGCCGTTTGTTGTAGTTGCGATTGATGTTGCGATTGTTGGGATAATTGTTGCGATTATTGTTGTAATTGCTGTTGTTGTTGTATTGGTGATTCTTATCACCGTTTTCCTCCCACTTTCTTTTGACTTGCTTCACATTGGCCTCTTCCGCAGTCTGTTCTTTAATTCTTTCTTCAATCTGGTTCACTAGTTTGTGAGCCATTCTACATGCCTGTTGTATGGAGGCGGGCTCGTGTGAACTTATATCTTCTTGGATTCTTTCCGGTAATCCTTTCACAAACGCGTCGATCTTCTCTTACTCATCTTCGAATGCTCCCGGACACAATAGGCACAATTCTGTGAATCGTCTTTCATACGTGGTAATATCAAATCCTTGGGTTCGTAGCCCTCTAAGTTCTGTCTTGAGCTTATTGACCTCGGTTCTGGGACGGTACTTCTCGTTCATCAAGTGCTTGAATGCTGACCACAGTAGTGCGTACGCATCGTCTTGTCCCACTTGCTCTAGATAGGTATTCCACCATGTTAACGCAGAACCTGTGAAGGTATGCGTAGCGTACTTCACTTTGTCCTCTTCAGTACACTTACTTATGGCAAACACCGATTCGACCTTCTCGGTCCACCGTTTCAATCCGATCGGTCCTTCGGTTCCATCAAATTCCAAAGGTTTGCAGGCAGTGAATTCTTTGTAGGTGCATCCTACACGATTTCCTGTACTGCCAGATCCAAGGTTATTGTTGGTATGTAGCGCAGCCTGTACTGCGGCTATGTTTGAAGCTAGAAAAGTACGGAATTCCTCTTCATTCATATTCACGGTGTGTCGAGTAGTCGGTGCCATTTCCTTCAAAATAGTCAAATGGAACAAGTTAATCATACAGAATATTAAGAGTAGTTAATAGTATTTCGTAGCATAATATGAACTCATTTATAAAAGCTTTTTCTTCATATTAGCGTTTTATAAGTTTAAATTTGGGTAGTACCTACCCGTTAAGTTCATACTTAGTAGCTAATATACAATTCAACTACTACAATTCTATATGAAAAAACTGATTATAATAATATTTCGCGTTCAAACTTTTATACCATATTTTACAAACTTACAATACCGCTTATTTTACATAAAGCATGAAATATAGCACACAATAACTTTGATACAAGATAGTTGTGAAGATAATTCTAGCTAGTACACAAGTCGTTCAGCAAAGGTAATAAAGACACGTAATTCATACGTCCAGAAACAAGTCATGCATTCTGGTTTTACTAGGACTACTTCCCATCCTTGGTCTTGAGGAACATAACCGTTATGGCCGTTGATAAGACAGCGTGTTGTAACGTCATCAAAGGGACGAGGGTTACGTAATGTCCAACAGTCCCGTAATAATCTAAAAACCTCATTTCTTACCCCAATTGCCGACTCCGTCACTTGTGGAAACGTTTTGTTTAATAGTTGTAGCCCGATGTTCTTGTTCTCACTTTGGTGAGAAGCGAACATTACTAACCCGTAAGCATAACATGCTTCTTTATGTTGCATGTTAGCCGCTTTTTCTAAATCACGAAGTCCTATATTCGGATATACTGAGTCAAAATAATTTCTTAACCCATTGCGTAAAATAGCATTTGGGTTCCCCGCAATATATGCGTCAAAGTAAACACATCGTAACTTATTGGTTTCCCAATGTGATATCCCCCATCTTTCAAACGAAAGTCTCTTATAAACCAAGACATTCTTGGAACGTTCTTCGAATGTCTTACAAACTGATCTCGCCTTAAATAGTTGTGCCGAAGAATTCTGACCGACTCTAGACAAGATTTCATCAATCATGTCTCCGGGTAGGTCTCTTAAAATATTGGGTTGTCTATCCATTTTGTGTTTTTATACTGTAAAATAGACAAGAGTTAGATTAATAAAAAAAAATACTTATTAATACAAGCAATTTTTACATATATCATAAAGCATAAGCACACTATATTACATATATTACACCACATGAATACAACTATCTTATTCCGACTCGCTTGTTTCTTCTTCTTCGGTTTTAGTTCGTTTTGCCAAGTTTCTAGGGATATATGATGTTCCCCTAATACGAGCCGTCGTGATCCACATTGGTTTAGAAAAACCTGGTGGTTTAGAGGTTCCCGGGTCATTGTTACAACTTAAGGACTTCGGGGGTTGACGATACATATAAAGTTCATCGGGGTTGGAATTAGATTTCTCTATTTTTATGCCCTTTCCCTTATTATTTTCTTTTGCCTTTTTAAATTCAGTTGGGGTAATTTCTATAACATCATCGGAATTCTCGTCGGAATCCGATTCATCGGAGAATTGGTAATCCTCCCAATATTTTGCTTCCTTGGCGGAAACACCATTGACCATAATTAACCTTGGTCGGTTGGTTGAGGATTTTCTTTTACTTAACTGTTTTATTATTTCCCCCACCGGTTCTATTTCTTCATCCGGTTCTGATTCTTCTTCCGGTTCCGATTCTTCTTCCGGTTCTGACTCTTCTTCCGGTTCCTCTTCGGGAACTTGTGAATCAGTCCACGAATCATTCCAATTTACATTTGACTCTTCATTATTATTAGGTGAGTCAATGGGACTTGTTCTAGAGGTAGACATCTATCACATAATATCAAACGCGTTAAGAGATTAATATATCACATAATATTCACATGTTAAAAATATATAGTTTCCAACAAAATTTGTTAAGCAATCATTTTTCAAGTAAACACGGTCGAAGTCCAGACTCACTAATGCATCCTAACAAACTCGATAAGACACACTAATGCAAAATTCTGGTTCACTAAGACCAACGCTCTGATACCAACTGAAATGTCCCGTTCTTATTGATTAAAAACGTTCCATATTAATTGATTTCGTTGCGAGGTTTTGACCTCTATATGAGACGTTTTTCAAAGACTGCATTCATTTTAAAACAAACCATAACTTTTATTTCATCAATAAAGGTTTAAAAAGCTTTACGTAGATTATCAAATAATGATAATCTAAAATATCCTGTTTACACACGACCATTACATAATGATTTACAATACAAATATGTTACAACAAAATAAGTTTCTTGAATGCAGTTTTTACACAATATCATACAAGCATGGACTCCAAATCTCGTCCTTATTTAAGTATGCGACAGCGGAAGCTCTTAATAATCACCTGAGAATAAACATGCTTAAAACGTCAACAAAAATGTTGGTGAGTTATAGGTTTAACCTATATATATCAAATCATAATAATAGACCACAAGATTTCATATTTCAATACACATCCCATACATAGAGATAAAAATCATTCATATGGTGAACACCTGGTAACCGACATTAACAAGATGCATATATAAGAATATCCCCATCATTCCGGGACACCCTTCGGATATGATATAAATTTCGAAGTACTAAAGCATCCGGTACATTGGATGGGGTTTGTTAGGCCCAATAGATCTATCTTTAGAATTCGCGTCAATTAGGGTGTCTGTTCCCTAATTCTTAGATTACCAGACTTAATAAAAAGGGGCATATTCGATTTCGATAATTCAACCATAGATTGTAGTTTCACGTACTTGTGTCTATTTTGTAAATCATTTATAAAACCTGCATGTATTCTCATCCCAAAAATATTAGATTTTAAAAGTGGGACTATAACTCACTTTCACAGATTTTTACTTCGTCGGGAAGTAAGATTTGGCCACTGGTTGATTCACGAACCTATAACAATATATACATATATATCAAAGTATGTTCAAAATATATTTACAACACTTTTAATATATTTTGATGTTTTAAGTTTATTAAGTCAGCTGTCCTCGTTAGTAACCTACAACTAGTTGTCCACAGTTAGATGTACAGAAATAAATCGATAAATATTATCTTGAATCAATCCACGACCCATTGTATACGTATCTCAGTATTGATCACAACTCAAACTATATATATTTTGGAATCAACCTCAACCCTGTATAGCTAACTCCAACATTCACATATAGAGTGTCTATGGTTGTTCCGAAATATATATAGATGTGTCGACATGATAGGTCGAAACATTGTATACGTTTCTATGGTATCTCAAGATTACATAATATACAATACAAGTTGATTAAGTTATGGTTGGAATAGATTTGTTACCAATTTTCACGTAGCTAAAATGAGAAAAATTATCCAATCTTGTTTTACCCATAACTTCTTCATTTTAAATCCGTTTTGAGTGAATCAAATTGCTATGGTTTCATATTGAACTCTATTTTATGAATATAAACAGAAAAAGTATAGGTTTATAGTCAGAAAAATAAGTTACAAGTCGTTTTTGTAAAGGTAGTCATTTCAGTCGAAAGAACGACGTCTAGATGACCATTTTAGAAAACATACTTCCACTTTGAGTTTAACCATAATTTTTGGATATAGTTTCATGTTCATAATAAAAATCATTTTCTCAGAATAACAACTTTTAAATCAAAGTTTATCATAGTTTTTAATTAACTAACCCAAAACAGCCCGCGGTGTTACTACGACGGCGTAAATCCGGTTTTACGGTGTTTTTCGTGTTTCCAGGTTTTAAATCATTAAGTTAGCATATCATATAGATATAGAACATGTGTTTAGTTGATTTTAAAAGTCAAGTTAGAAGGATTAACTTTTGTTTGCGAACAAGTTTAGAATTAACTAAACTATGTTCTAGTGATTACAAGTTTAAACCTTCGAATAAGATAGCTTTATATGTATGAATCGAATGATGTTATGAACATCATTACTACCTTAAGTTCCTTGGATAAACCTACTGGAAAAGAGAAAAATGGATCTAGCTTCAACGGATCCTTGGATGGCTCGAAGTTCTTGAAGCAGAATCATGACACGAAAACAAGTTCAAGTAAGATCATCACTTGAAATAAGATTGTTATAGTTATAGAAATTGAACCAAAGTTTGAATATGATTATTACCTTGTATTAGAATGATAACCTACTGTAAGAAACAAAGATTTCTTGAGGTTGGATGATCACCTTACAAGATTGGAAGTGAGCTAGCAAACTTGAAAGTATTATTGATTTTATGAAACTAGAACTTTTGGAATTTATGAAGAACACTTAGAACTTGAAGATAGAACTTGAGAGAGATCAATTAGATGAAGAAAATTGAAGAATGAAAGTGTTTGTAGGTGTTTTTGGTCGTTGGTGTATGGATTAGATATAAAGGATATGTTATTTTGTTTTCATGTAAATAAGTCATGAATGATTACTCATATTTTTGTAATTTTATGAGATATTTCATGCTAGTTGCCAAATTATGGTTCCCATATGTGTTAGGTGACTCACATGGGCTGCTAAGAGCTGATCATTGGAGTGTATATACCAATAGTACATACATCTAAAAGCTGTGTATTGTACGAGTACGAATACGGGTGCATACGAGTAGAATTGTTGATGAAACTGAACGAGGATGTAATTGTAAGCATTTTTGTTAAGTAGAAGTATTTTGATAAGTGTCTTGAAGTCTTTCAAAAGTGTATGAATACATATTAAAACACTACATGTATATACATTTTAACTGAGTCGTTAAGTCATCGTTAGTCGTTACATGTAAATGTTGTTTTGAAACCTTTAGGTTAACGATCTTGTTAAATGTTGTTAACCCAATGTTTATAATATCAAAAGAGATTTTAAATTATTATATTATCATGATATTATGATGTACGAATATCTCTTAATATGATATATATACATTAAATGTCGTTACAACGATAATCGTTACATATATGTCTCGTTTCAAAATCATTAAGTTAGTAGTCTTGTTTTTACATATGTAGTTCATTGTTAATATACTTAATGATATGTTTAATTATCATAATATCATGTTAACTATATATATAACCATATATATGTCATCATATAGTTTTTACAAGTTTTAACGTTCGTGAATCACCGGTCAACTTGGGTGGTCAATTGTCTATATGAAACCTATTTCAATTAATCAAGTCTTAACAAGTTTGATTACTTAACATGTTGAAAACATTTAATCATGTAAATATCAATCTCAATTAATATATTTAAACATGAAAAAGTTCGGGTCACTACAAGGACTCTGTCTCCTTCCTTAAATTCTTTTGAACTTCTGATTCTTTTATCATGCCATTTTTTCGTTCTTTCCTTATAGATTAACGAATTTTCATATGCATCATGTCTTAATTCTTCTAATTTGTTTAGTTGACTTAACCGTAGACGTCCAGCTTCATGCAAATCAAGATTACACGTCTTCAAAGCCCAAAATGCTTTGTGCTCAATTTCTACTGGAAGGTGACATGCTTTTTCGTAAACGAATTTAAAAGGTGCGGTGCCAATTGGAGTTTTGTAGGCTGTTCTAAAAGCCCAAAGTGCATCCTCCAATTTCATGGACCATTCCTTCGGATTTGATCCTACAGTTTTCTCTAGAATACGTTTTAAAGCTCGGTTGGTATTTTCAACTTGTCCACTTGTTTGTGGATGATAAGTGGTTGAGATTTTATGAGTTACTCCATATCTTTTGAGAACTTTCTCAAGTTGATTATTACAGAAATGAGTACCCCGGTCACTTATTAAAGCTTTCGGTGTTCCGAACCTAGCAAAAAGACATTTTAAGAAGTTGACTACAACTCGTGCATCGTTAGTTGGGAGAGCTTGTGCTTCCGCCCATTTAGATACATAATCAATGGCAACGAGAATGTAGAGATTATTATGAGATTTTGGAAATAGACCCATAAAGTCAATACCCCAAACGTCAAAAACTTCACATACTTGAATGACATTTTGTGGCATTTCATCACGTTGACTTATTTTTTCGGCCCTTTGACATGCTTCATAGGATTTACAAAGAAGGTGTGCGTCTTTGAAAATTGTAGGCCAATAGAATCCAGCGTCATAGACTTTCCTTGCGGTAAGTTGAGGTCCATAATGCCCTCCTGTTGGTCTTGTGTGACAATGGTTTAAGATTTGACTAGCTTCATCTCCGAATATGCATCGGCGTATTATTCCATCGGGACAACTTTTAAACAGATGTGGATCTTCCCAAAAATAGTGTTTTATATCACTAAAGAATTTCTTTCGTTTTTGGTACGACATCCCTTTTTCAAGGAATCCACATACTAAGTAGTTTGCAAAGTCTGCAAACTATAGAATTTCATTATAATCGATCTTCAATAGATATTCATCAGGAAAGTTATCTTGTATGGCCGATTCATTTAGAACTTCTAATTCAGGATTTTCAAGACGAGAAAGATGATCAGCGGCGAGATTTTCTGCTCCCTTTTTGTCTCGGATTTCAATATCGAATTATTGTAAGAGTAAGATCCAACGAAGTAATCGTGGTTTGGCATCTTGTTTTGAAAATAGGTATCTAAGAGCAGAATGGTCGGTATAGACCACCGTTTTTGCTAGAACGAGATATGAACGAAATTTGTCAAAAGCAAAGACAATAGCAAGGAGTTCTTTTTCAGTAGTTGTATAGTTCGTTTATGCTCTTTGTAACGTCTTACTAGCGTAATAGATAGGTTGAAATCATTTTTCAATCCTTTGTCCTAAAACGGCTTCCATTGCAAAATCACTTGCATCGCACATGAGTTCAAATGATATATTCCAATTTGGAGTTATCATGATCGGTGCATTAGTGAGTTTTTCTTTAAGAATATTAAAATATTTGATGCATTCATCCAAAAAGATGAATGGAACATCTCTTTCAAGGAGTTTATTCATAGGAGTGGCAATTTTAGAAAAATCTTTTATGAAACGTCGGTAAAAACTGGTATGCCCTAGAAAACTCCTAACTCCTCTAACATTGGTGGGATGTGAAAGTTTAGCAATTACATCTACTTTAGCTCTATCCACTTCAATTCCTTCACTTGAAATTTTATGACCAAGAACGATGCCTTCTTTAACCATGAAATGGCATTTCTCCCAATTAAGTACTAGATTTGATTTCTCGCATCTAATAAGCATTCGTTCAAGATTAATTAGACATGTTTCAAAAGTATCACCGAAGACTGAAAAGTCATCCATGAAAACTTCCATACATTCATCTATCATGTCGTGAAAAATCACCATCATGCACCTTTGAAAGGTTGCAGGGGCGTTGCAAAGTCCAAATGGCATGCATTTGTAAGCAAAAGTACCATAAGGGTACGTGAAGGTGGTTTTCTCTTGGTCCTCGGGTGCGATTGGAATTTGAAAGTATCCGGAGAAACCGTTAAGAAAACAATAGTAACTATTTTCGGCTAATCTTTCTAACATTTGATCAATGAAAGGTAATGGAAAGTGATCTTTTCTGGTGGCGTCATTTAATTTTCTATAATCAATACAAACTCACCATCCTGTTATAGTCCTAGTAGGAATAAGCTCATCTTTTTCATTTGTGATGACAGTGATGCCACCCTTCTTAGGTACACATTGAACTGGGCTTACACATGGACTATCAGAAATTGGATAAATTAAACCTGCATCGAACAGTTTAATAATTTCTTTTTTAACAACATCTTGCATATTTGGATTTAGTCTTTGTTGGCGTTGCACATATGTTTTATGACCTTCTTCCATAAGGATTTTATGTGTGAAATACGAAGGACTTATACCTTTAATGTCATGAATCTTCCATGCAATAGCTGGTTTATGAGCTTTTAGCACAGAAATGAGTTGAGATTTTTCATTTTCCGTAAGAGAAGACGAGATTATTACAGGTAATTCAGATTCACCATGTAAATAAGCGTATTCTAAATGGTTTGGAAGTGGCTTTAACTCTAATATCGGTGGTTCTTCTATCGATGATTTGTATCGATATCTGTCTTCCTATTTCAGTACTTGAAGTTCTTCTATTGTTGGTTCGTATTCATTAGCCATGAGTGTAGCTAACATTTCAACTTCGTCAATTGGTTCAGTTCCTTCTCCTAAAAAACATTCTCCTGTTCCTTGTAATTTTGGAAATTCTTGTAACAATTCTGCTTGTGAATCTATAGTTTGAACATAATAACATGTATCATCTGCAGATTGCGGTTGTTGCATGGCTCTATCAACAGTAAAGGTAACACTCTCATCCTATATACTTAGGGTCAGTTTCTTACCAAACACGTCTATTATTGCTTTAGCCGTGTTTAAGAATGGTCTTCCTAATATAAGAGGAACTCGAGAATCTTCTTCCATGTCCAGAATAACAAAGTCTACTGGAAATACTAAAGTACCAACTTTAACTAGCATGTTCTCCAATATCCCTCTAGGATATTTTATTGATCGATCAGCTAGTTGTATGCTTATTCGTGTTGGTTTCAATTCTCCAAGGTCTGGTTTAGCGTATAATGAATATGGCATTAAATTTATACTAGCACCTAAGTCTGCCAATGCTTCTATTGAACTAAGACTACCCAGAAAACATGGAATTGTGAAACTTCCTGAATCTGATAATTTTTCCGGTATCTTATTTAACAGCACTGCAGAACAATTAGCATTCATTGTAACAGCCGAGAGTTCTTCCATTTTCCTTCTATTTGTGATTAGATCTTTCAAGAATTTAGCATATCTTGGCATTCCTGAAATCACATCAATGAAAGGAATATTGACATTTATTTGTTTAAACATATCCAGGAATCTGGATTGCTCGACTTCAAGTCTTTCTTTTCTCATTTTACTCGGGTATGGAAGCGGTGGTTGGTATGGTTTAACATAAGGCTTTGCCTTAACTGTGTTATCTTCATTAACCTTTTCAACTGCCGGTTCTTTCTCTTGCTTAGGTTGTGGTGCTTGTGTAGTAGGAATAGAGTCATCAGAAATTACAGGCATTTCAGGTGGTTTAAGGGTAATACCACTTCTTGTGGTAATGGCTTTAGCTGTTTTATTTTGGAGGTTAGCATTTGTATCGCTAGGTAGACTCCCCGATTTTCTTTCACCAATTAACCTTGCTAGGTTACTCACTTCTTGTTCCAAATTTTGGATTGAAACTTATTGATTTCTAAATGCTTAAGCACTTTGTTCATTAGTTTGTTTTTGAGATGTGAAAAATTGAGTTTGAGATTCAACTAGCTTTGACATCATATCTTCTAAATTTGGCTTTTTATCATTGTTTTGTGGTGGTTTATTTGAAAAAATGGGTCTTTGTTGGTTGTAAGTATTATTAGATACTTGTTGATTGCTAGGATCTTGTTGGTTGTTGTATGGAACATTTCGGTTATAATTCTGATTTTGATTATAGTTTGGTCTTGGCGGTTGATAATTATTTTGATAATTATTTCCAGGCCTTTGGTTCATGTATGAAACATTCTCTCTTTGTTCCATTGTTTGTTCAACACTGAGACAATCTTTTGTCAAATGTGGTCCTCCACACTGCTCACAACTAATTCGTATTGCGTGAATATCTTTAGTCATCTTTTCCATTCGTCTCTCGAAAGCATCTAGCTTTGCAAAAATGGAATCAAAGTCATGGCTAGAATCGGCTCTAGCCGCTTTAGATGAACGAAAAATATCTTTTTCTTGATGCCACTCATGTGAGTGGGAGGCTGTGTTATCGATAACTTTGTGAGCTTCAGTTGCGGTTTTCTTCATAATGGAACCACCAGCTGCAGTGTCGATGTCTTTTCGTGTAGCAACGTCGACACCTTGGTAGAATATTTGTACTATTTGATAAGTGTCTAAACCGTGTTGGGGACATCCTCTCAACAACTTCCCGAATCTTGTCCACGCCTCATATAATGTTTCATTTGGCTTTTGCACGAATGTAACAATTTCTCCTTGAAGTCTCACGGCTTTAGATGCCGGAAAGAATCTTTTAAGAAATTTCTCAACTAAAACATCCCATGTATCAATCACTCCTTCAGGTAATGATTCTAACCAATCTTTGGCTTCTCCTTTTAAAGTCCAGGGAAACAACATCAGATAGATCTGTTCATCCTCAACTTCTCTGATTTTAAATAGATTACAGATCCTATTAAAAGTTCGAAGATGTTCGTTTGGATCTTCTTTTAATGTACCGCTAAATTGGCATTGATTAGTTACTATGTGTAGGATTTGTCCTTTGATTTCATAATCTGGTGCATTAATGTCTTGTTGAGTAATGGCATGACCTTGGCCAGTGCGTGTAGCTCTCATTCGATCTTCCATACTTAGAGGTTCCGAATTTTCCATGATTGAATTTGTTGAATCTGAATCACTAGAGGATTCTGATTTAACGGTTATTTCCTTGATAATCTCTGGTTGTATGATTGGTGGTTCAGGAGGAATGATTAGTGGTTCAGGATCTCTGAATTGTCCTTGAATATCCTCCGGGTTCTCAATTGTGAGGTCAGGTTCAAAAAATGGATTATCAAAAATTTGAATTGGAGTACTCGTTCGACTAAATGATGATTCTAAAGAAAAATCAACTGCGACAATATTGGCTACATGTCATGATCAAGTTACAGGTGGTGAACGTATGAAAGGTGGTGAACGTTTTGCTCGGTGCATTCACTGAATATCCTATTAGTTATAAAGATAAAAATTATTAAAGTTATCAAATTAATAGACTTTTCTGATTTTGCCCACGTTTCGAATAGCCAATAGATGCAGCAGGTAGCAAGGACCCTTTAAATCGGAAATTCACAACTCGCCACTAACAAATCCAACTATTACTACGAACCAGAAAATTTTGGAAGTCTATCAATTTAACCGCTTAAAATAATTTTTCGTTGAAATTTTAAAGAAAATAAAAAGTCTATGTCCTAAAATCTAGAGCGTAGAAATGAGAAAGAAAAAGCGCGTCGAAAAACAAAAGGTTGAAAAACAAACGTCGAAAAACAATAAAACAAAAGTAAAGTGTCGAAACTTAAAAGGTCTAAAAACTAAATATTAAAACTTGTGTCTAAAGGTATTAAAGCTTAAAAGGAATTCTATATCCAAAATGGCAATAACTTAATTAGGCACTAAAATCTAAAAACTTAGAACGGCGTCGCAGAATTCTAAAGTGCTTAAATCTTAATCTAAAGAAAAAGCACTTAAGGGATTTTACGGCAAATCTTAAAAATCTAGAAATATAAAAATAACTACGACAAAAACTAACTTTAAACTAATTACGAACGATAAATATACAAATTACGATTTAAACGATTAAAATATACAATTTATAAAAAGAAACAAAAAATGATAAAATTACAATTTTATAAAAATATTATTTTTATTTTATAAAAATATTATTCTATATATTTAATAATAATATTTAAACTTAATATTACAAATTATAAATTAGAACTATAAATAAATATATACTCATTAATTAAAAACCCTAATTAGGTTTAATAATAACAATTATAATTTATTAAAACCCTAAACCGTATTTAATGCAGTCCAAGGTTCAGCCTGTCAGACCAGCTCTGCGACTGCGATATCTCGTTCCAAAAAATCTCCGCGACTGCAGAGATATGCAGTCTCAGATGATTGCAGGCTCAAATTCGCAGGTTCAGTTTTTGATATATATATTTTTTACTTTGAATTTTTTTTTTGATTTTAATTTATAGAAAATATTATATAATTTAACTAAATCTTATATTTAAAAAAAATTACTTATTAGTTTATAACTTTTAATAAAAAAAATATAAACCTCTTTTTTTTATTTTTATTTTTTAAACTTAAAAATAATTATATTTTTACAAAAATAGCTTTAAAATATAGCGTTTGCTTTCGGCGTGTATGCCCGGCAGCGGCGCCAAAAATACTTGATGTGTGCATCGGTGTATACGAAATACTATTATTTTTATTACGAAATACTATTAAATATGATACAATTTCACACAAGTTATTTATTTATTTATAGAATGGGATATACCTAAACTTTGCTACCACACTTATAGGCAGTGTACCTAATTATAGAGTAGTGTAGTTTTTAGTAAGTCCGGTTCGTTCCACAGGGATCTACTTATTGCGTACACTATATTTTTAAACAATTATATTTGTATAAATTTATATATATATATATATATATATATATATATATATATATATATATATATATATATTAGTAATATAGTAGTATTATTATTATTATAAAGGGGGTTTTATCGTTTAGTGACCGGTTTGTCGATTTTAAGTCCTAATGCAAAATAATAACTTAGTTTAAAGCGCAAAGTAAATGACGATAAATAAAAATGCGATAAAATAAATGTACGTTAATTAAAAGTGCAATAATTTAAAGTATGACAAATAAAATGACGATAAATAAAAGTGCGATGAGATATAAAATAAAGGAATTATGCTTATTTAAACTTCCGTAATCATGATGTTTGACGTGTTGATTTTACTTTATTACCAAGGGTTAATTGTCCTTTGTCCTAGATTATTTGATAAGTCCATATGGTTTTGTCCATAATAATCCATCGGTCATAATTATAAAGTACGAAAGTCTTAGCCAAATTAACCTTATGCTTATTTAAACTTCCGTAATCATGATGTTTTAACGAGTCCATTGACTATTAATCCATCCCCGTATCCGGTCAAATGAACAATTATCAGTTTTTATAAATATCCCGCCCACCGTACCTAGTCAAGCGTATGTGGTTATATATAAATACGTCAAATTATAAATTTTTATATTAAATTAACGAGATATCATTTAGTTAATATAAAGCCCATTAATAGCCCATAGTCCAATTTCCACAAGTGTCGGTCTTTTGTTCAAACCCCAATTATGGTCCAAAGCCCAATAACCCCATCTTGAATATTTAGTCCAACATCATGATTACTTCAGCTTAAATAAGCATAATAATAACTTAGCTACGAGACATTAATTTAAAAAGGTTGAACATAACTTACAATGAGTATTTATCGCGTAGTGTTACACGGGCAGAGTTTTGACTTACAAACCTTAAAACATTCGCTATAATAACCTTATTATTATTAACTTAATATTAAAATTATAATTAAAATATAAATATAAATATATTTGAGAGAGATGAGAGATCAGTTGATGATCAAGTGTGTTTCATTCGGCAGAAGGCTCGGCCTTTTATAGGCCCACTCTGAACTGTACAGCTCCGCGACTGCAGAGGGTTTGTTCCTCACAACTCCGCAACTGCGGAGCTTTGGATTCCAGCTCAGCAAAATGAATTAGACGTGGGCTGCTTAATATTTTATAATATAATATAATATAATATAATATAATATAATATAATATAATATAATATAATATAATATAATATAATATAATATAATATAATATAATATAATATAATATATGCCCCGTACTAATAATTGGTGTCAAAAAGTCTTAGATAAATTTTAAAATTTAGAATAAGGTTAAAATGTTTATCCTTTTCATGACATCTAAGAAACGAATTGTTAAAAGTGGTGCTAGATATTTCTAAAGTTTATATTCGGTTTTAAATTAAACTTACCACTCGAAATGTTATATATAAAATTTATAGTTATAAAATTATACTTTTTACAAAAATTAAAGTTTTAAAATGGGTTAAGGCTACGAATTAGTTTTTAGTTTTTTTTTTTAAATATGCGCCTCAGACAAGTTGACATGCGCCACATTTTTAAGTTCATACTGAAAGGACCCGTCCTAATCCATCCGGACGAAGTCCATATTGATTACAAACGATTCACAATAGTTGATTATATCGCGAGGTACTTGACCTCTATATGATACATTTTACAAACATTGCATTTGTTTTTAAAAGACAACCTTTCATTTACATCGACAGTTAACAGCATGCATACCATTTTATAATATATCCATCTATAATTGACTTAATAATAATCTTGATGAACTCAACGACTCGAATGCAACGTCTTTTGAAATATGTAATGAATGACTCCAAGTAATATCTCTAAAATGAGCAAATGCACAGCGGAAGATTTCTTTCGTACCTGAGAATAAACATGCTTTAAAGTGTCAACCAAAAGGTTGGTGAGTTCATTAGTTTTAACATAAATAATCATTTCCATCATTTCAATAGACCACAAGATTTCATATTTCTATTCCTCATAACCATACGTCCCATGCATAGAGACAAAAATATCATTCATATGGATTGAACACCTGGTAACCGACATTCACAATATGCATAAAAGAATATCCCCATCATTCCGGGATCCTCCTTCGGACATGATATAAATTTCGAAGTACTAAAGCATCCGGTACTTTGGATGGGGCTTGTTGGGCCCGATAGATCTATCTTTAGAGTTCGCGTCAATTAGGGTGTCTGTTCCCTAATTCTTAGATTACCAGACTTAATAAAAAGGGGCATATTCGGTTTAATAATCCAGCCATAGAATGTAATTTTAAGTACTTGTGTCTATTTCGTAAAACAGTTATAAAAACAGCGCATGTATTCTCAGTCCCAAAAATATATATTGCGAAAGCATTTAAAAAGGGAATAATGAAACTCACGCATATAAATATTGTAAAACAGATAATAAAGCATTTGCATGTATTCTCAGCCCAAAAATGTAATGAGTAAAAAGGACAAATGAAACTCACGCATATAATTATTATAAAACAGTTAATAAAACATTTGCATATATTCTCAGCCCCAAAAATGTAAAGAGTAAAAGGGGCAAATGAAACTCACGCATATAAATATTGTAAAACAGTTAATAAAGCAATTGCATGTATTCTCAGCCCAAAAACATAAAGAGTAAAAGGGGCAAATGAAACTCACGCATATAAATATTGTAAAACAGTTAATAAAGCATTTGCATGTATTCTCAGCTCAAAAACATAAAGAGTAAAAGGGGCAAATGAAACTCACCGTAATGTATTTTGTAGTAAAAATACATATGATGACATTGAACAAGTATAAGGTTGGTCTCGGATTCACGAACCTATATCATGTATATATATTAACATATATCACATTTAATCGACTAAGTTTATTTATATTATGTAATGTTTTAAGATTAATATCTTTATATATATAAGATTATATTTAGATATGTTTTTATATAACTACTACTTTATTTAGTAAAATAATATTTATAATAGAAAGTTGTAATATTTTTATAAAAATAAGGATACTAATAGTAATAATAAATAATAATAGTGTTAGTAAAAATTATGATAACGATATATAAAAATCTTGATAATGATAATATTGATAATAATAATAATAATAATAATAATAATAATAATAATAATAATAATAATAATAATAATAATAATAATAATAATAATAATAATAATAATAATAATAAAAATAATAATAGTAGCAATAATTATAATTATAATAATAATAACAATTTTAAAATACAACCTTTGAAGACAAGCTTTAAAAATGAATGCCATCTCCCAGGTTCGAACACACGACCACTCGCTTTAAGACCATTTCCCTAACCATTTCTTCACCCAATACTTTCTGAAATATCAAGTGTCCTAAATCATTTTACCCCAACAGTTTACGGCCCAAAACTGAAACATGCAGCCCAACAACAAAACTGAGTTGGGTCACAGCCCAATACTATAAACAGAAACGCGGCCCAACATTTAATTAAACCTCGGTCTAACTGTGACCTGATCCAACATCCTTCACTTGGCCCAATATGTTTCACAAGCCTAATTCTAAAAGTCTAACAAGTCCACCAAGTCCAATACATGTCTTACATAGATTTAACGATAGGTTTGTGGGTGCGGTTGATCAACCAGGAACTTCAACTACGACTGCATTATCATCTCTATCGCATCATCGTAATCTCCACCATTCCCACTAAGCATAAAGTGTGTTATTAAATCATTATCATTATTTTTATTTATTTTCAATTTCCGATAATAAAGGCGATAATATCAGCACCATTTAGCGTCAATTAGGCTGCTGCCTTGGACCCATACAGCGAATAAAACAAGCACCGATGCATTTGAAATTCTTGGACTAAAACTGTAACTTTATGTCATGATCCAAAAGAGTAAATAAAAAAAATTTAAACCGTCCCCTTTAAAGATTTAAAGGTCGGCCATGACATCTTAGATTGTCCCACTTGTTTGATTAGTAAACTCCTATAATCTTCAATCTATAAACAAGTTGGTGCCCCACTACTAAAATCAATTAATCCCACATATCTTAACTTTTAACAAAAAAAGGAAGCAAGTGTCGGCCAGCAGAAAAAAATGATATGGATCCCATACTAGTCGACTTTCAAGCATATGCTAATACTTTAATTACTTTAACTCTTTAATATGACAAGTGGTTTACTTGTTTTGTCGACCACCAAGAGAAAAAGAAAAAGAAGCCTGCAATCATCATCAATCTTTATTATCTTCTTTGGTTGTAGTTGACTTAACGAAACAGAAAAGGATCACAGCCCATTTAAACGTGTTTCATTTCATCATCTTCACTTTCATTCGTGCAACATCACCTCTCACAGAAATAAGAAATGTAATGCAACAGGTTCGTTGATGGTGGTTTGTTGGGTTTTTGAACCAAAGAATAAGGATGCGAGGCGTGTTGGGTCATGGTTACAGCAGCATAATAACTGAAATTTGAAGTTGTATCGATCGATCAAAACATAAAGGCAGAAGTGGTATCGAACTATAGAAGAGAGAGTAAAAGAAAAAATAGCTGTTTGGGTTGCTTTTGGGTTATCACGTGTGTGATGTTTGTGAATCATGAAACAGAAGAGTAACGCAGTCGATTTTCACAAAGAAAGTGGTGTTTGAACATGGTGATGTTTATATGGGTTTCGATATGGTGCTTCTCTAATGGGCTTGTTAAAAAAAATAAGGTCATAATAGCAGTGAAGGTAATATTTATATCATTATTGTTATTTTATGCAACGTATTCCACAGCTTGTTAATATTGATGATGTGCTCACTTGTAATCGAGTTCAAAGGTGCAGCAGGCTTTGAGACTTCATCGAGCAGAATATACCAGCACATTTTAATCGTAGATGGCGAGGGCTGAAAATGATGATGGTTTGGTGTGATGACCAAGGTGAAAAAGAAAGAAAAAAAATAAGTTGGTGGTGGTGATAATATAGTGAAGTTGTAGAAATTTTGAGGTGATGAATGTCTGAGGAAGGTGATGGTGTTCGTGGGTTTGAGATGAACCGAACATGAAGTCGATTTTGTTTCTTTTATTTCTCTTTGATTTCTTCGAATAGTATTTGAGGATTTATAGTCGTGCTAGTTGATTCTATGTAGTAATCAGATTTGATTGAAACTTGTATTGTAGTGGTGAAGGTGATCGACATGAATTCACACTTGTATTGTAGTGGTGAAGGTGATCGACATGAATTCACAAGAAAGGAAAATAAAGAAAAGAAAGTTGATTTTGATTGCTAACGGATTTTGTTAGCATTATGAAAATAATTGATTTCCAGAAAATAGAATAAAAGAAAGTTGATGGTGATCCTAACAGATTTTTGTATCTGTATGACTTTTTATATAATTAAATTTTAATAATTAATAAATATAAAATAATAATAATAATAATAATAATAATAACAATAATAATAATACTAATAATAATACTAATAGATATAATAATAATATTGATATTATTACAAATAATATAACAATTTTTACATAACAAATTTCATATCTATATGTTATATATAATAATAATGTTATTAATATTGATATTAATATTAACATTTATTTTAATGAAAATCATACTAATGTAGCAAATATATTTTAACTTGTAAGTAAGTTTAATATGTTAACATTACATATTATTAACTATGTAATATTTAATAACTTATCTATTATATATTAAATAGCATATATTGATTATTTAATTTTTTTTATATATATATTACAATATATATATAATATTGATTATGTATAGAAATTATTTATATATATTCATTTTAATGACAACTTAATTATATTATCTATCCTTTTATTTATTTAATTCAAATGATTAAATTGTATTTTATTAATTCAAATATTATATTTATATATATACTTTTATTTATTTATTTGTATATATATATATATATATATATATATATATATATATATATATATATATATATATATATATATATATATATATGAAATTATATTTTTTATTTACACACAATTGTTCGTGAATCATTGAGAACAGTCGAAGGTCAAATGGATATATGATACAGTTCAAAGATTTTAAGACTCAATATTACAGACTTTTCTTATCGTGTCGGAATCATATAAAGTTTAAGTTTAAATTTGGTCGAAAATTTCCGGGTTGTCACACATACATACCTACATACTCACTAATTACAAATGTATGTTAATTAGTTTAATATGTTGTCTAGACAAAAACATGTGCCACATTTAATTAATACCTTAGATCAACTAGTAAACGTAGTGAAATTTTAATACTTGATTAGTCACAAGTATTATTAAATAAGCCTATGAGCAATGAGTGGTAAAAAGTGTACCCATGCCTAAAATACTATATACATTTGATTTAAGAAAAACGTACCACTCATAATGTAATATATAAAGTTTATAGTTTATATATAACTAAAAGGATAATTATATTTTATTAAACTTAAAGTTTTCAAAATCTCTTACTAACTCCCATCTTATATATAATATAATTTTTTTTATAGTTTGATATATAATTCGTTGATATAATTGAAAATGAATATTGTTATTATTTAATATATTTGAAAAGTATTTTAATAAGATTCATTAATTATATCGTAACTTATATTATTTTAAAAAAATTCATATAATATTTTCATAAATATCTTTTATTTAAACACTGTTGTTCGCGAATCGTCGAGAAAGTCTAAAGGATAATCAAACGTATGCCATCATCCTAATGTAACATGTCAAATGGGTTTATCTAGTCGACGAACCTTATCCCAGTTATTTATTCTATATGATCAATCATTATGAAAGCTAAATAATTAACTTATCAAAAGACACGAGGAAACTATTGTAAAGTATGTATTGGAGATCAAACAGGAATCTCCACTAACATTTGTCTAACACTCGTTAATTGGCACTTTGTTCTCACTTGTAAATCACTTTACCAATTATTCCGAATACCGTTAAAAGAATAGATTTCTTAAATCATAGTGGACCTCACAGCAGAGACCCGAAATCATATCACAATGAATTTAATAATTCAATCATTTGATCTTATATTATACTTCCGTCGATAAATATTTAAACGTATATTGAAACAATACGTTCATGTAAAGTGTTATACATCTAATACCTTTTTGACGTTTCCAAGTTATAATATATACATATATATATATATATATATATATATATATATATATATATATATATATATATATATATATATATATATATATATACATACATCTATATACATCTATATTCATATCCAAAAATATAATGGTTCGTGAATCGTTGGAATCTGGTCGAGGTTAAATGAATGTATGAACATAGTTTAAAATTCTTGAGATTCAACTTAACAAACTTTTCTTATCGTGTCGGAATAATATAAAGATTAAAGTTTAAATTTGGTCAAAAATTTCCGGGTTGTCACATGTTTCAATGCTTTCGTTAATGATTGGTCTTAAAAGATAGTTAGGCCCTTTAAAAAGAGTTCAACCATAAAGAACACCATGGCCAAGTCAAGCTGACTTCCATGAACACGTTCGGTTATCCTAATGGTCCAATCCTTTATGTGTCTAAACAAACAGTTCCTTAATTAACTAAGAATCCCTCAAGCGGGGTGCAATGTTTGAGACCGCGTTATGGTGCAGTGTAGTGGTCAACACTAACCGGGTTCCATGGCCTTACTTAGCAGAGGTACAGCTTACAACAACCGTTGTGCTTCAGCGTGCACGTACGAAGTTTATATGCTTGGTGACTACACTAGCATGGTCTATGTGTGACAACCCGGAAATTTCCAACCAAATTTAAACTTTAATCTTTATATGTTTCCAACACGATAAGCAATATTTGTTAAGTTAAATTTCAAGAATTTTAAACTATGTTCATACATTCATTCAACCTCGACCAAGTTCCAACGATTCACGAACCATTAAACGAATATGATTATATATGTATATGTGTATATATATTATAACTTGAAACGTAAACAAAATATTAGATTAAATACTTTATATGATTGTATCTGTTTCAAAATGTTTATCAATGGAATTAGAAGATAAGATCAAATGATTGAATTATCAGATATATTGAATTATGATTACAAGTCTCTGTTGAAAGGCCCACATTGATTTGAGAAATCTTTTCATTTTAACAATATTCGGAAAATGGTAAAGTGATTTATAAATATGAACAAATTGTCAATCATTGAGAACTAGATAAAGGATAGTGGAAGATTGAATCTCATAAAGACTCGATTGATCTATTTAGTTTCAAACGTACAAAAACGTTTTCAGTTTAAAAAGAACTTTATTATTAAAACGTATATAACTTTTTAAATATCTAGAACCACTTTTGACAACTCATTACTTAACTAGTATGATAAAGATAACGATATTTATATTTTATTTTATTAAATATATATAACGATTTAAATTAATATTATATATATTTATACGCGTATTATACGTACATAGTTTTATACTTTTACTATACTTAAACTTTACCTTTACTTTATTTTTAATTTACTTTAACTTTAATAATTCATACTTTAATAATTCACTTTAATAATTCATACTTTAATAATTCACTTTAATAATTCATACTTTAATAATTCACTTTAATAATTCATACTTTAATAATTCACTTTAATAATTCGTACTTTAATAATTCACTTTAATAATTCAAAAATCTATTATAAATAGAATTCAATAGGTTTCATTATTTCATAGAAACTTGAAAATAGTTTTCTCTAAACTCTCTCAATCGATTTACATATATATATATATATATTTACTCCGTATTATCTCAAGATATTATTAGTATACATAAAATATTACGACGGAGTGCTGTCCGAGTGATTTCGAAGTTATTTTTTCGAGTGAGATAGGATTAAGGAAATTATGGGTTATAGCTATGGAGGTGATTGAGTATGGTTCATGGGTATGCTCATGAGGTCAATATAGTGTTTATCATCTCCGTTGCGTTTACGTACCTTTCCTGCAATATTGAATCTCAATATTGATATGTGAGTACTCATAATTTAATTTTTACATACTAATAGTGTATCCCTGACTAGTGCTCGAGTATATATAGGATTATGCATGCTTGTACTTTTGATATTGCCATTAGATAGGTTATGTTGATTCCTGAATTAGTTACATATACGATTGAGATAAGGTATAAGATATGCATGTCGTTGGAAAGCTAGCGAAAAATAGTTGAATTTTGGTTTAAGAATCACTTGAATCCAAGTAACGGTTAGAAAGTTATGAAATAAACAAATTGCATAATTAATTTCGTAATTAAAATTGCTGATGATAATTAGTGAACTAATTTTCTGGGTTATAAAAAGTGGTTATTTGGATTCTACTCGTCGAGTAGATGAATTTTCATATAAAGCACGTCTCGTTTCGTTGAACGGTTGTCAAGTTATGGACAAAAGAAGTTTTGCAAATTTTGATGAAATGTCGAAACAGGAACTGAAATTCTCGCTGATCTGCGTTGTTTCATATATAAAAAAAATACCACTGAATTCTTTGTTGTAAGGTCTAACAAACGACTCTGGCCGTTTGTCAATTCGAGTCTCGACGTTTTTTCTAAAAATCATCAAAGTTGACGGTTTGGTCACATTTTAAAATTCTAAAAAGAGCTGAAACTTTTTTATTTAAAAATGTCAGTTTTGTATCAGTTGTCATGGTCGGCCTGATATGTGTTTACTCTTGCCAAAAATCATGTTATATCTTTGTGGTAACGAGAATTTTCAGGCTTTGACTGTTTGTCAATACGAGTTTTGAGGAATTTTCTAAAAATCTCCAAAGTAGGCTACTCGGTCACTTTTGTAAATTTATTAAAGCTGAAAAATTAACTTTGAAACGCCGAAAACGCGTTGGCAACTACGAGTTGTCTAGGTTTAGTTTACTTCTGTAATATTTATGCTTAATCTTTTTGGTAATGTGTAACTTTTATCTTTGGCCGTTTATCAATCGGAGTTCCGATAATTTTTCTAAAAATAGCTGAAGTGGCCCGTTTAGTCATGTTTGACCGAAAATCTTTTTTGTATAAGTTATTATATATTTGCATGCGATCTCATTTTTACTTTGACCTTTGACTTTAACCTTTGACTTTTGACTTTGAACTTTGACTTTTCCTGTTAACTTTCCAGTTAACTTTTTGTGTTGATTTTCTCTATAAAAAAAAACAACCTAAAATACTATTTTATGATTATGAAACCATTTGTGTTACGTTGTTTCACACGTCACCTTTTACTAGAATCTTAATTGAGCATGAGTAATATAACATGTTACTATACTGTAGAGTCAGACTCGAGCTATAGGATAGGATTACACTATGACCTGACCTAAATTGCTATACAAATATTGACCAACATATAAATATATATAATTAATATATGTTCGTGAATCCGAGGCCAACCTTGCACTTGTTCAATGACGTTATATGTATTTTTACTACGAAATACAGTATGGTGAGTTTCATTTCCCTTTTTACCCTTTATATTTTTGGGACTGAGAATACATGCGCTTTTATAAATGTTTGACGAAATAGACACAAGTAATTGAATCTACATTCTATGGTTGAATTATCGAAATCGAATATGCCCCTTTTTATTAAAGTCTGGTAATCTAAGAATTAGGGAACAGACACCCTAATTGACGCGAATCCTAAAGATAGATCTATTGGGCCTAACAAACCCCATCCAAAGTACCGGATGCTTTAGTACTTCGAATTTATATCATGTCCGAAGGAGGATCCCGAAATGATAGGGGATATTCTTATATGCATATTGTTAATGTCGGTTACCAGGTGTTCACCATATGAATGATTATTTTTGTCTCTATGCATGGGACGTATATTTATGAGAACTGGAAATGAAATTCTTGTGGTCTATTAAAATGATAGAAATAAATGATTATGATAAACTAATGAACTCACCAACCTTTTGGTTGACACTTTAAAGCATGTTTATTCTCAGGTGTTAAAGAAATCTTCCGCTGTGCATTTGCTCATTTTAAAGATATTACTTGGAGTCTTTCATAGCATATTTCGAAGAACGTTGCATTCGAGTCATTGAGTTCATCAAAGATTATTATTAAATCAATTTATAGTTGGATAGTAGATATTATGAAATGGTATGCATGCCTGTCAATTTTCGATGTAAAGAAAGATTGTCTTTTAAAAACGAATGCAATGTTTGTAAAATGTATAATATAGAGGTCAAATACCTCGCAATGTAATCAACTATTGTGAATCGTTTATAATGTATATGAACGGGTCCTTTCAGTTGGTATCAGAGCGGTGGTCTTAGCGAACCAGGTTTGCATTAGTGTGTCTAACAGATAAGTCGATAGGATGCATTAGTGAGTCTGGACTTCGACCGTGTCTGCATGTCACTAGTTTTGCTTATCATTTTGTGTCAAAAATTAACTACTTATCATCCTCAGAAAATTACCTGCTTATCATTTTTAGTCTAAGACACGTCTTGCTGCATTGATTGCATGAATAGTGTATAGACAAAAATTCATATCTTAGCGTATCTGCTAAATCATATCTTATCATATCTATTACTGTAAATGTTGCCTGATATATCCCGTAAATTCCTCCGTAATTTACGAAATCTTTTGCTCTATATATATGGATATTCTATGTAATTAGAATACCATCCGATAACCGAAAATTATTTTATATCGAAAAAAAAAAATCCTTATTCAATCGTACGAAATGGAATTCATCATTAATTCAAGTTCCTCGGATTTCGAAATGGAATCCCACTCCAGCTCCGAAAGCAGTGTGACCGGAATAGATCAACCAATCAGTCATCACCTATTCTGGATGAATTGGGGATGGGTTCGTAGCCTCCTCAATCATTAGAGATAAGAAGAAGGTGATCCCTTCCATCCACCACATTGCCCTCTTGACGAAGAACCTGAAGCACTTACCGGCGAACCTGTCCGAAACACCATTTTCTCGCTCATTTCCAGAGTATCTCGTCACGATTATATATTACATCAAATTTTAGATTTTATTTATCCGCTCGTCCGAACCGACAATCACCCCGGTGTAATAGAAGAAGTCAACGAGCTTCGCGCTCGGGTAGTGGCTTTGGAGAATATGGTGAAGAGATTACAAACACCAGCAGCAGCATCAGCAGCATAACCAGTAATACCATCATCAACGCCAATAGTACCATTACCACCCCAACCACAACCACGTCGTAAACCTCAACTTTACACTCTGTCCCACGAGCACCAATGTCATACGCCCTGTAGATACCAAGGAATACCAACAACAATAACCGACGAAGTATTAATTCATAACTTCATTGGAGAAACATTCCGCGCAGATTATGTAATCTCTAAAGTCTTAGAGATTATCTAATCTAGCCCTAACCATAAATCAGTTAAGCGAACCAAAATGATAGAAGGAAGAGTAGAAACCCTGACAAAAATGGTGTGTGATTAACAAGCTAAACTTGTTTTACCAACAGCATCAACAGTACCGTCAGCGTCACCAGCATCATCAGTACAATCAACATCAGAATCAACAACACATATAAACACACAAACTCTGTCAGCTCAAGAATCACTATGGACATCATTACGAATCAATAACCCGTATATTGTATCAACGAGTTATGAAGAATTAACTCATTCCCTTTGAAGAAATTATATGTATATTTTTATATTTTGAAATAAAAATAAATCTTTCCGTGCTAAGCTATTGTGTGTGAATCTTAACTACTCGGTTAATTCATATTACAAATATGCAATAATGTACGTCCTTCGGCCGCAACTTAACCAGCGTTAACTACAATCTTTGTCGCAATTCAACAAATTCCAATTCATAATAAATCAAGTATATATTTGATTTTACACTTTCATCATCGATGTACCCGAAACTTTTCAGATAACATCATTCGTACTTTGCGAAATTCACAAGAATTCCACGAACCGAACATCATACATCAACAAATAACGAAGTATTGATTCATAATTTCAATGTCATTAAAGAAATACTGCGTAAAAGTTATGTACTTTTTAAAGCCTTTAGGGATTATTCAATTCTAGTTTCAACCGTAAATCAAATGAGTTTAATTTAACATTAACTCATTAAATCTATGTTACATCTGAAGAAAATATACATATATATATTTTCATAAAGACTGTAATAAAATTCTTTTGTACAAAATATTAATTGTGAAATTTTTTTTAACGGGTAGGTAATACCCGAGAGATATATAAATTCACAATTAATATATTACATTCTTCGAATCTGATTCAGCAAATCATCCATTATACTCCCTACTTTCACAACAATATACATTCTTTTATAGAAATCAAAACAACCATACTCATTCAAAATTTAATTACATATTCTGATTTTGAAATCTCAAAATTCAACTTGAGATATGACCAAAATCATCACTCTTAGATCCTTACATCTTTCACAAGCTATATTTTGACTTCAAAACTGTGTTAGAACATCAAATGTATGTTAATGATTACAATCTGTGTTCAAACCCTTCGAAAATTTCTGAAGACACTTCGAATGATGAGCAATCGAGATGATGATCCAACCACATGTTACCCACAGTTATGTACCTGAAAAACTCTTGAAACCAAAGTAAAAGTTTAAACAACGTATCCGCGTCAGATTCTTTAGCATTTATTAGCAAAAATAACTTTGCGACTCCTATTCAAAGTAGCTTGTTTTGTCACAGCTCCAGCAAGTCAACTTTGACTTTTCAGTCAGACTAACCTTATTATAACCTTGAGATATACACCATCGTTACCAGGGAACCTTTTACATTCCACCACATTATTAACAGATGTATCAACAACTTCATTACCCTTTAACTTTAGCCTCTCCAAAAAGTCATTATAGTTATTCATTGAAACCCCATCATTTACTCATTCGCATCTTGTAATGAGAATTTCCATACGAATCATTGGGAATTAGCAATCAGTATTTTAAAATCTCGCAGCATGTCTACGCCAACAGTTATATGTGTATATATAACGTCTATCTTATGGACTTAATTTGAATGTGAAGATTCTGAAAAACACTTCGAACTACGAATTGGTTCTCCGAAAATGGAAAAATACTGATGAAGCAGCAAAAAAACTATAAACGACCTTAACAGTAAAAGTTTGATGATAATGAATAGGTGTGCTGGCAAAGCGCAGAAAAAGAGAAGTCTTGGAACTGGAAAACGGATTGAGCAAAGTAGGAAGGAGGCTGTGGACAAATTACAAAGACTGAACCTGACTTCAAAGGATCCAAATAATTCAGTATCTGCTGAATTCATTAACGAATACCTTGCTCCTGACTCTAAACCCCTGCGGATAATATTCTTCATCATCCTCTGATATTAGAAATTCTAAAATATCATCATATCTTTCATTATAAATATCCTCCATATTTCTGAAGATATTTTCTTAATTTTTCTTATTTGAAATCATTTACCTCTTCACGCTATCTGTATTACATCATAAAAGAAACTATTTTAGTTTCTAAATTCTGAAACATTGAAGTTTAAAATAGGAATATTTTGAAGTAGTGTTGGGAACTGAAGCATGAATTAGTATAATATAATGACACTTGATCAATGTGATTATATTACAGTAAGTCATGCTGAGTTTCTAAATGGAACGTGATGATTCACAGATCATAACATCATCATGTGTCATGTTATACGACTCTTGTATTCTATTTAACCTCTAAAATATCAAGAAAATATTTCTTGATGATTCGGCCTTTTCCAAGGTATTTTAGTAATTTGACAGGTCAAGATCGTGCCATCACAATTTCCTTCCTAGAACATTAACAATGTTCATTTCGAAATTCATATCTGTAAATTCTGGACCATTACAAGCGGTGCTTAATCGCAAGAAGAAGAAACAAAAGGACAAAACTCCGAAATAGAAATTGGGGTATAAATTGCAGCAAATAAAAGAGAGCATTAACTGTGAATGATAATGATTATAGAAGACAGAAGCAGAGACTTTGAAATATAAGGGAACATATAAAGCCCAACGACAAACCAGAAATTATAAACCATATATATCGATGCATATAGCAATATAAAGACACGGGAGAACTAGGAACACTATAAACCCAAGAGTATAGTAGAAGTAAATAGATTCTTCCAGCGGTAGATAAAAAAAAAGAAGAATGACCGATATGAAAGTTAGAAGTATATCGAGAATCAGAACTGGATAGAGCATATTGATGAATACTTTAAAATATGAGTTGAGGGGGAAAGAATAGAAGGTGATGAAACATGACTAGGAACTTAGAAATCAACAGATTTAACTCACACAATGGCAGAATAAGTGAATCAAACCCTCTAGTGAATAGGTTAAGTTTTTTTTGATTAATTTAGTCAAACCACAACTAAATCAAGTGTGATTAGATCAACACCTAGAGCTATTATTCACCACCTGGGTAATTTGGACTGAGAGAGAATCGAACTAGCTCAATAGATCTGAGTGTGTGTAACAAATGAGAGGCTTAACCTAAAATGAAGAACATAAGACTTTATATACCCCTGCTGTTGACACACCCATACGATTCATTCATCACACGTACGAGTTGGCTTCATCAACCGTACGGGTGATCACTCACTCGTGTCTTATCATTTAGGTTGTAATTGTGACTTAGCTCAGCATCAACCATGCGTATGAGCCTGTCAGCCGTACTAGTGAGGCTTCACTCGTACGTCTGACTAAGTCTAACATAGTCAAACATCTAAATCTCGTTCCTGCAGTTCCTGTAACCACATACAAACACGGATAGGATAATAACGAGCAATCATGGTGGCCTGTAAACTGTTGTACCTGCAATGGACGTGGGTAGATGTCTAGGGACTTGCATAAAATGCATCAACAGATGGTGTGAGTTGTAAGGAAACGAAGGAGGTGAATTTATAAGAAAATCTCTGACAGAACAATTAAAATGGACGATCGCATTTAAAGCGGATCCTAATTCCCTTGATTACCGGAGAGTCAAATCTTATTAAGAAGATTTTCTTTAAATCCCTTAAAATCTGGGAATCAATCATATCTACGTCAAATGATAAGATGAATCTACACTTACTCATTTCACTCTTCTATGTTACCTTCATTCGTACTCTTCATATAAATGGATTGTTTATCCAAAGTATTCGCTGATGATAAAACTCTAATTTTCAGCCCGTATGCATCATGAAAACATACTTATTATCATTCACGACCTTTCCACTCAAATTTCGGGACGAAATTTCTTTAACGGGTAGGTACTGTGACAACCCGGAAATTTCCAACCAAATTTAAACTTTAATCTTTATATGTTTCCAACACGATAAGCAATATTTGTTAAGTTAAATTTCAAGAATTTTAAACTATGTTCATACATTCATTCAACCTCGACCAAGTTCCAACGATTCACGAACCATTAAACGAATATGATTATATATGTATATGTGTATATATATTATAACTTGAAACGTAAACAAAATATTAGATTAAATACTTTATATGATTGTATCTGTTTCAAAATGTTTATCAATGGAATTAGAAGATAAGATCAAATGATTGAATTATCAGATATATTGAATTATGATTACAAGTCTCTGTTGAAAGGCCCACATTGATTTGAGAAATCTTTTCATTTTAATAATATTCGGAAAATGGTAAAGTGATTTATAAATATGAACAAATTGTCAATCATTGAGAACTAGATAAAGGATAGTGGAAGATTGAATCTCATAAAGACTCGATTGATCTATTTAGTTTCAAACGTACAAAAACGTTTTCAGTTTAAAAAGAACTTTATTATTAAAACGTATATAACTTTTTAAATATCTAGAACCACTTTTGACAACTCATTACTTAACTAGTATGATAAAGATAACGATATTTATATTTTATTTTATTAAATATATATAACGATTTAAATTAATATTATATATATTTATACGCGTATTATACGTACATAGTTTTATACTTTTACTATACTTAAACTTTACCTTTACTTTATTTTTACTTTACTTTAACTTTAATAATTCATACTTTAATAATTCACTTTAATAATTCATACTTTAATAATTCACTTTAATAATTCATACTTTAATAATTCACTTTAATAATTCATACTTTAATAATTCACTTTAATAATTCGTACTTTAATAATTCACTTTAATAATTCAAAAATCTATTATAAATAGAATTCAATAGGTTTCATTATTTCATAGAAACTTGAAAATAGTTTTCTCTAAACTCTCTCAATCGATTTACATATATATATATATATATTTACTCCGTATTATCTCAAGATATTATTAGTATACATAAAATATTACGACGGAGTACTGTCCGAGTGATTTCGAAGTTATTTTTTCGAGTGAGATAGGATTAAGGAAATTATGGGTTATAGCTATGGAGGTGATTGAGTATGGTTCATGGGTATGCTCATGAGGTCAATATAGTGTTTATCATCTCCGTTGCGTTTACGTACCTTTCCTGCAATATTGAATCTCAATATTGATATGTGAGTACTCATAATTTAATTTTTACATACTAATAGTGTATCCCTGACTAGTGCTCGAGTATATATAGGATTATGCATGCTTGTACTTTTGATATTGCCATTAGATAGGTTATGTTGATTCCTGAATTAGTTACATATACGATTGAGATAAGGTATAAGATATGCATGTCGTTGGAAAGCTAGCGAAAAATAGTTGAATTTTGGTTTAAGAATCACTTGAATCCAAGTAACGGTTAGAAAGTTATGAAATAAACAAATTGCATAATTAATTTCGTAATTAAAATTGCTGATGATAATTAGTGAACTAATTTTCTGGGTTATAAAAAGTGGTTATTTGGATTCTACTCGTCGAGTAGATGAATTTTCATATAAAGCACGTCTCGTTTCGTTGAACGGTTGTCAAGTTATGGACAAAAGAAGTTTTGCAAATTTTGATGAAATGTCGAAACAGGAACTGAAATTCTCGCTGATCTGCGTTGTTTCATATATAAAAAAAAATACCACTGAATTCTTTGCTGTAAGGTCTAACAAACGAATCTGGCCGTTTGTCAATTCGAGTCTCGACGTTTTTTCTAAAAATCATCAAAGTTGACGGTTTGGTCACATTTTAAAATTCTAAAAAGAGCTGAAACTTTTTTATTTAAAAATGTCAGTTTTGTATCAGTTGTCATGGTCGGCCTGATATGTGTTTACTCTTGCCAAAAATCATGTTATATCTTTGTGGTAACGAGAATTTTCAGGCTTTGACTGTTTGTCAATACGAGTTTTGAGGAATTTTCTAAAAATCTCCAAAGTAGGCTACTCGGTCACTTTTGTAAATTTATTAAAGCTGAAAAATTAACTTTGAAACGCCGAAAACGCGTTGGCAACTACGAGTTGTCTAGGTTTAGTTTACTTCTGTAATATTTATGCTTAATCTTTTTGGTAATGTGTAACTTTTATCTTTGGCCGTTTATCAATCGGAGTTCC